>NC_091154.1:35236619-35289119 GCF_040958095.1 Procambarus clarkii | reverse complement strand
TGCCGACCTTTTGCTCGTTCTGGTTCTTCCCTTGGACTTCTTCTACTTTGACGCCCGGGTGCTTGAGGAGGCATACTCTTGCACCCGTAGAACTGCGGTACCCGACGTCGAGAGCGAGGGGAACCTTTTATTGTCAATCCCCACTTCGTCACTGAACCCGATCTCGACGGACTGTCGGTTTCTTAAGGTGGCGTTTGTGGGGCGTATACTCACGACGCACCCCTAGGAGGCCCCGACAAGATCGGCGATAGCTTCTTGTTGGGTGTCCTGCCTCTAATTGTGGCTCCATGGTGGGTGTGGGGGCACATTCGTGAGTGAATTCGTAATTTCGTCAAGATGATAACCCCTGTTTCGGCTGTTTCTGGCTTACCTTTTCAGGCTCGTGGGGTGGGGCGACCAAGCCCCCGAGTCGGTCCGTATTGGAAGACCGGGCTCTGTAGCCTCCGCTGCATTGGGCCCCGACCTTGCTCCTCCTTTGGCCTCTCTGACTCCTTCCCCTGGCTCCCCTCCCTCCTCTGTGGTTGGGTCGAGCCCCAAGCCCCCAGTGGTGACTACCTCGTCCCCTGGCGCGGCTCCTTCTCTAGTTGTTACTACTGCGCCTTTTAACCCCTCTCTCTCTGGGGGTTCTCACCGCCGTTCTCGTCACGGCCGCCCTCGCTCGATTCCTTCCAGTTCTGCTACCTATCAAGCCTTGTTTGGTCCCGCTTCGTGGGCCCAAATATTTTGATCTCCTCCCTCTTGATTCTGCGCCTCCTGACGATTTCTCCCTTCATCGACATCTCATTGATTCCGTGGATGCCTCCATTACTTTTAACCCACTCGTCTCGGTACGCGTGTCGTTGCTGCTCCTTCTCAGGATGCTGCTTCCCGCTTGGCTGCCTTATCCTGCCTTGGCGAGACCCCCGTTCGGGTCTCGAAGAACGTCCAGTTGAATGCCAGTGTTGGCACTATTTTGCTCCCGCCCCATGTTGCGACCGGTGTTCGGGACCTACGCGACTGCCACGACGATATTCGACATATCCTCGCTGCCCAGGGCCATTCTATTCTCCAGGTGGACACGTTTACTCGTCCCCCTCGTGGTAGTCGCCGTCAACCCCTCCGGGTTGTGAAGATTACCTTTGATGGTAGGACCCTTCCACCCTCTGTCATTCTTGCTGGTGCCAGGTGCTCTGTCCAGGAGTACATTCCTTCTCCTCGGCTCTGCAACAAGTGCTGGAGGTTTGGGCATGGTGCCCTCCGCTGCTCCGGGACTGTCTCTCTCTGTCCTTTGTGTGGTGGCGAAGGTCACTCTAAGTCGGAGTGCGCTTCTCCCCAGGCTCGTTGCCTCAACTGCGGTGAGGCCCATCCTACCTTCTCCCGTGCGTGTGTCCATTACAAGCTTGAGGCAGCCGTCCTCAACTTGAAGCACCGGGAGCGTTTATCTTTTCCTGAGGCGAGGCGCCAGGTTCGCCGGCTCCCGCCTTATGCTAATATCTCTTATGCTCGCGTGTTGCGCTCTTCCTCTCCTCGTCCTTCCCGCCTTCCTCAGACCTCACAACCGTTTCCAGGCCTTGGGCCCTGATGCGCCCACTGCCCCCTCCTCTGTCCCTTTGGGTTCTCTCCCGAAGGATCCTCCTCCTGGTCCTCTGTCTGGGGTTTCCCCTTCCTTCTACCCGGTCTGTCGTGTCTTCTGTGTCTCCTTCCTCGTCCCCCTCCGATCCTCCTTCCCATCCTCTTCCTCCATCTATCGGCTCTCCCCGCCGCCTGTCGGTGCGGGCGGATGTCCATCGCTCTCCTAACGGCCGTCGTGTGTGCTCTCGTTCGGCTTCTCCTGTTGAGACACTGGAATCCGTTGCCCGGTACGTAGTTGCTGGGACACGGTCTCTTTAAGTCAGAAGCGTAAGCCTGGCTCCTCTCCTTCCTCTTCCCCGGCGGGTAAGAAGGCTTCGCTTTCTTCCTCAGCTCCTCCTTCTGGCTCTGTTGCTCCTTCCACTCCCGTTTCAGTGCTTGCGCCCCCTGTTCCTGCTATGGAGGTTTCTTTGGCCCCTGCTTCCCTTTCGGTGCTGCTCTTGCTGGGGTGCGCTCCTCTCTTTCTACTCCCCCTCTTCCTGCTGCTGTCCTTGACTGCTCCTCTCCGTTGTCTCCTCCTCCTCCTCCGGACCCTGCCCGCCCACCTCTGATCTGTTCTCCCGTTTCCTTCCCTCCGTCTTTGCTCAGTTTACCCATGCCCCCTAACCCTGACTTTGCTGACCCTGATCCCGACCCTGATATTCTTTAACGTGCTCTGTTGGTCTTTCGCCTTTGTTTCTTCCTTGTTCTCTGTTTTTGTCCTTTCTCTTCTCGTCGTTGTCCATTCTTCAATGGAACGTTCGAGGTTATTACGCCAATTTCCTCGAACTCCAACTTCTGGTTTCGCGGTTTTCGCCCCTTTGTGTCTGTCTCCAGGAGCCGATGCTTGGTGCTCGTCCTGGTCGTTTTCGTGGCTATTCCTTTCTCTCCCCCCCCCCAGCCATTGCTGGGGCTTCTAATTCTTCTGCTCTCTTGATTCGGGCTGATGTTCCCTTTGTTCCTTTACTTTTTCCTTCGCCTCTCCATTGTTCTGCTGCTCGTATCTTTGTGGGGAAATGGTACACAGTTTGTTCCATTTATCTCCCCCCGGGTGTCCCGCTCTCTCTTCCTGATTTGAAACACCTCCTAGACTCCTTGCCGGAGCCTGTGCTCCTGCTGGGTGACTTCAATTGTCGTCATTCTCTTTGGGGTGACGTTCTGACGAATACCGGGGTCGCCTCCTTGAGCCGTTTCTCCTCTCTTCTTCCCTGTCTCTTCTGAATTCTGGTGAGCCCACTCATTTGGACTCTCGAACTCGCACCCTTTCTTGTCTTGATCTTTCTCTCTGCTCTTCTTCTCTTTACTTAGATTTCACATGGCAGGTTCTTGATGACCTCCATGGAAGTGATCATTTCCCCATCCTTGTTTTCCTTTTTCTCTTTTCGCCCTTTCCCTCTCTTTCCCTAGGTGGCAGTTTGCTAGGCGGACTGGACCCTGTTTTCCCTCAGTGCTACTCTCTCTGACCTCTCCCTTCTGCCCCTCTCTCGCGCTCTCCTCCTTTTTCATGACACTGTCTTCGACGCTGCCCTCCGCTCTATTCCTCGCTCTTCCTCTCGAGGTCCACGGAAGTGCGTTCCCTGGTGGAATGCGGACTGTGCTCGGGCTGTCCGCTGTAAGCGTGCAGCCTGGAAGAAGCACCGCCGTAGGCAGACGACCGATTCTTTCTTTTCTTTCGGAAAGCGAGTGCGGTGGCCCGTAGGGCCATCCGTACGGCTAAACGTGAATGTTGGGCGTCTTATGTCTCGACAATTACGTCCGAAACCCCTCTGGCCCAGATCTGGAAGCGTATCCGCAAGATAGCGGGTAAGTTCGTTCCCGATGTTTCACCGGTCCTTCACCTCCATGATACTCTTGTGGCGGACCCGTTGCAGGTCGCTTCCGAACTAGGTTTCCCACTTTTCTTCTGTTAGCTCTGGTCTTCATCTTCCCCAATCTTTCCTTCTTCGTAAACCTGTCCTTGAGTCTCGTCCTTTAGATTTCTGCACTCATCTTCAGCTTCCCTATAATGATCCCTTCTCTCTCTCTGAACTTCGTTCTGCCCTGGCCCTCTGCGGTTCTACGGCGGCGGGCTCCGATGGTATTCATTATGAGATGCTTCGCCATCTCCCTCCGAGCACGTCTCAGTATTTACTGAGTCTGTATAATCGGATCTGGGAGTCGTCGTCAGTCCCTGAGGACTGGCTCGATGCCGTTGTCCTCCCTGTTCGCAAACCAGGGTCTCTGGGTACTTCCCCTAAGGACTTTCGCCCTATTGCTCTCACAAGTTGTGTCTGCAAACTCTTTGAACGTATGGTTAACGTTCGTCTGATGTGGTTCCTGGAACACCATCACCTCCTCTCCCCTTCTCAATTTGGTTTCCGCAAGTGCCGCAGCACGACAGATGTCCTGGTGAACTTGGAGGTCTATATACGTACTGCTTTTGCTGCGAAGACCTCCGTTGTTGCCGTCCTTTTTGACCTAGAAAAGGCTTACGACACCACTTGGCGTTATCATATCCTATCTCAACTTCATTCTTTTGGCCTTCGTGGTCATCTCCCTCTCTTTCTCCGCAGCTTCCTCTCTCGTCGTTCCTTTCGGGTGCGCCTTGGTACCGCTCTCTCTCCCCCTTTTCAGCAATACGAAGGTGTGCCCCAGGGTAGTGTTCTGAGCACTACTCTTTTTCTGGTTGCCCTCAATGGTCTTCTTTCCTCTCTTCCTTCTGGTTGTCTTCTCCGCTCTCTATGTCGATGATCTTACCCTTTGTTGTCAGGGTGATGATTCGCCTCTCCTTCAACGCCGGCTTCAACTTGCGATTGATGCCGTGTCGTCTTGGGCCACAGGTCATGGCTTCAAGTTCTCTACTTCTAAGACTTGTGCCATGACTTTTACGCGGAAACGGGTTGTTCTTCGTCCCTCTTTGTCACTTTATGGTCATCCCCTTGAATACAAAGATTCCGCGAAGCTTTTGGGGTTATTCTTGACACTCGTTTGTCTTGGTCTCCCCATATCTCTTACCTCCGTGTTGAGTGCTCTAAGTCCCTTACCCTCCTTCGGGTCTTGTCCCATACTTCTTGGGGGGCAGATAGGCGCACTCTCCTTGCTTTACATTCCTCTCTCGTCCTGTCTAAGCTCGATTATGGTTGCCCTGCTTACTCGTCTGCTTCTCCTTCTACTCTTCGCCGTCTTGATGCTTTGCACCATACTGGGTTGCGCCTCAGTTCTGGTGCCTTTCGTTCGACTCCCGTCCTTAGCTTGTATGTTGACACTGGCTTCCTGTCTCTCCAGGACCGCCGTGATCGCTACTGTCTTCGCTATCTTGCGCGGTCCTTGCAACATCCTTCCTCTCGTCTCTGTCGTGCTTTAACTTTTACCCCTCCTGCGGTTCCTGTTCCTCTTCACCACCTCCCTCTTTCTGTCCGGTTATCTCGCCTGCAGGATTCTCTTTCCCGTTCGTATTTCTGATGTTCTCTCGTGTTGTTCCTTCTTTGCCCCCGTGGAGGGTCCCTCTTCCGCGGTTTTGTACATCCTTGACTCGTATCACTAAAGCTTTTACCCTCCTACAGTTCTAAAACGCCTTTTCCTCGAGCACTTTTCTTCTCACTCCCGCTCCGTTTCTGTCTTCACCGATGGGTCTAAGTCAGCGGACGGTGTTGGCTACTCTGTTGTTTTTCCTGATCGCACTTATATGTGTCGCTTGCCTCCGGAGACTAGCATCTTTACAGCGGAACTTTATGCTATTCTCTATGCTCTTCGTCTCCTGCTTTCTCGTTGTCAGTCTTCCTTTGTGGTTGTTGTTGACTCTCGTAGTGCCCTCATGGCTCTCGGGTGCTTTAATCCAGTTCATCCGGTAGTTGTCGAGCTCCAGCATTGGCTGTTTCTCGTTCACAGTAAATTTAAGTCGGTTGAGTTTTGTTGGGTTCCCAGCCATATTGGCGTGTCTTTAAATGAGCGTGCGGATGCTGCCGCTAAGGAAGCTGTCCGCTCTTGTCCCATCTCTCGTAAAGGCATTCCGTATTCCGACTTTTACCCGGTTATCCATTCCTCAGTCCTTACCCGTTGGCAGGCTTCTTGGTTGTCTGTTACTGGTAACAAGCTACGTACTCTTAAATGTTGTGTTTCCTCGTGGCCGTCCTCCTTCCACCGTAACCGGCGGTGGGAAACGGCTCTAGCGAGGTTGCGTATTGGCCATACTCGCTTAACCCATGGTCACTTGATGGAGCGCCGCCCTGCTCCTTATTGTCCTAGTTGCATTGTCCCTCTTACGGTCGTGCATGTCCTTCTTGAATGTCCTGACTTCCAGGACGAGCGTGTGTCTTGCTTTCCGACCGCCCCTCGCGGTCACCTGTCCCTCGATAGAATTCTTGGTGACTCGGATATTTTTGATATCGTTCGCCTTATGCGTTTTTGTTCTCGTATTGGCATCCTTCGTGATATTTAGCGCCCTCTGATTATTTTGCGTATTTGATGGTGCTACATAGCCTTCCCGGTTTGGTGCCTTCTTTTGATAATTACTTACTTACTTACTTCAGCATACACATGTCCACGGTTATAAAGACTGAGAATTATATATTCTTCAATGCATGTTTATGGGTTTCTTCAGAAAGAAGAACGGCACTGGTAATATGTTGAGACGTGAGTTAAACTGAATTAATACGGGTAATAATGTTTTGAGTTTAAAAAAATAAAGTAACACTGATGCAGAGTTGTAATATACTGTAAATTGTAAATCTGCGGTAACCTCCACGCACAAATTGAATTTTTTTTCTTGGGGGGGGGGATGGTAATTGTGACATACTTACGATTCTAATTTGCAAGGCACAATCGTCCACCACATTACAGTGTGGTGGGCGATAACAGATCTCTACCCCAGTCAGTGGAGGACAGGCGGAAATGCTTGTATCTTTAGTAGTAATGTAGCATGTGCACAACTCTGACACAAAATGATATAATAATTTATTGGCCTGAATCTCTTACATCTTTATCGCCCTTACTAGACTCGCACTATCACTAGTTCCAATAATGCCACTAGTGCACCTATAATACCACTAGTGCACCTATAATACCACTAGTGCACCTATAATACCACTGGTGCACCTATAATACCACTAGTGCACCTATAATACCACTAGTGCACCTATAATACCACTGGTGCACCTATAATACCACTAGTGCACCTATAATACCACTGGTGCACCTATAATACCACTAGTGCACCTATAATACCACTAGTGCACCTATAATACCACTAGTGCACCTATAATACCACTGGTGCACCTATAATACCACTGCTGCACCTATAATACCACTAGTGCACCTATAATACCACTAGTGCACCTATAATACCACTAGTGCACCTATAATACCACTGGTGCACCTATAATACCACTAGTGCACCTATAATACCACTGGTGCACCTATAATACCACTGGTGCACCTATAATACCACTGGTGCACCTATAATACCACTGGTGCACCTATAATACCACTGGTGCACCTATAATACCACTGGTGCACCTATAATACCACTAGTGCACCTATAATACCACTAGTGCACCTATAATACCACTGGTGCACCTATAATACCACTGGTGCACCTATAATACCACTAGTGCACCTATAATACCACTAGTGCACCTATAATACCACTAGTGCACCTATAATACCACTAGTGCACCTATAATACCACTGGTGCACCTATAATACCACTGGTGCACCTATAATACCACTAGTGCACCTATAATACCACTGGTGCACCTATAATACCACTGGTGCACCTATAATACCACTGGTGCACCTATAATACCACTGGTGCACCTATAATACCACTGGTGCACCTATAATACCACTGGTGCACCTATAATACCACTGGTGCACCTATAATACCACTGGTGCACCTATAATACCACTGGTGCACCTATAATGCCACTGGTGCACCTGTAATGCCACTGGTGCACCTGTAATGCCACTGGTGCACCTATAATACCACTGGTGCACCAATAATACCACTAGTGCACCTATAATACCACTAGTGCACCTATAATACCACTAGTTCAACAATAATACCACTAGTGCACCTATAATACCACTGGTGCACCTATAATACCACTAGTGCACCTGTAATACCACTGGTGCACCTATAATACCACTGGTGCACCTGTAATACCACTGGTGCACCTATAATACCACTGGTGCACCTATAATACCACTGGTGCACCTATAATACCACTGGTGCACCAATAATACCACTGGTGCACCTATAATACCACTGGTGCACCTGTAATACCACTGGTGCACCTATAATACCACTGGTGCACCTATAATACCACTAGTGCACCAATAATACCACTAGTTCACCTATAATACCCCCGGTGCGCCAGTAATACCACCAGCAAGCACATCCTCTATTACCCTCACTTGTCTCCAGACAACCTTATCCGTCAACTGGCGGAGTTGATGTCTCCCAGCTCAGGAGGGAAACCTGGCCGCCAAGTTCCGTAGACTACAGTACTCTACCACCACCCAAACTCTGAGAGCAGGAACTCGGTCATGACCTCACACACTACCATATTGAATGTCCAGGCATAAGACCCCTCTGATCTGCCGGTGGGAGGTGCCCGAGGCTCTGCGGTTGCTTTATTCACTCGTGTGAGGATACCATGGAGGTCCTGGCAGCGGTGGTGGTGTCAGTGAATGTGATAGCGGGAGTGGTGGTGGTGTCAGTGAATGTGATAGCGGGAGTGGTGATGGTGGTAATGGCAATGATGGTATTAGTGGCAGTGATGGTGGTAGTGGTGGTGGTAGTGGTGGTGGTAATTACAGTGGTTGTTTTAGTGACTGATTTTGGTGGTGGCAGGGGTGGTGGTGGTGGTGGTGGTGGTGGCAGGGATGGTGGTGGTGGTGGCAGGGATGGTGGTGGCAGGGATGATAATGGTGGTGGCAGGGATGATAATGGTGGTGGTGGCAGGGATTATGGTGGTAGGGATGGTGGTGGTGGCAGGGGTGGTCGTTGTGGCACGGGTGATGGTGATGGTGGTGGTGGTGGCAGGGATGGTGGTGATGGTGGCAGGGATGGTGGTGGTGGTGGCAAGGATGGTGGTGGCAGGGATGGTGGTGATGGTGGCAGGGATGGTGGTGGTGGTGGCAAGGATGGTGGTGGCAGGGGTGGCAAGGATGGTGATGGTGGTGGCAAGGATGATGGTGGAGGTGGCAGGGGTGGTGGTACAGGCAGGGATGATGGTGGTGGCAAGGATGATGGTGGCTGGGATGGTGGTGGTGGTGGCAGGGGTGGTGGTAGTGTTGGCAGGGGTGGTGGTACAGGCAGGGATGGTGGTGGTGGCAAGGATGGTGATGGTAGCAGGGATGGTAGTAGTGGTGGCAGGGGTGGTGGTAGTGGTGGCAGGGGTGGTGGTACAGGCAGGGATGATAGTGGTGGCAAGGATGGTGATGGTGGCAGGGATGGTAGTGGTGGTGGCAGGGAAGGTAGTGGTGGTGGCAGGGATGGTAGTGGTGGTGGCCAGGATGGTGGTAGTGGTGGCAGGGATGATGGTAGTGGTGGCAGGGATGATGGTAGTGGTGGCAGGAGTGGTGATGGTGGTAGTAGTGGTGGCAGGGATGATGGTGGTGGCAGGGTATGGTGGTGGTAGTGGTGGCAGGGATGTAATCACCGCCTCGTGGTACCAGCAAAAATATTAATAGACACTCTCCACCACTCATTCCAACGGACTATCGGGTGACTCATAATAGCATGCACATTTCCATATTCAAAGAATGGCAGTGAACGATCACCAAGGAAAATGAATGGAAGTGAATGAACATGACAACGCATTCCTGTGCGTGCCAGCCAGCCTCTGCCAGTAGACGACCCGGCCAGCATGTTGATGGTGGTAATGGTGGTGGTGGTGTTGATGGTGGTAATGGTGGTGGTCATGGTGGTGATGGTGGTAATGGTGGTGGTGGTGTTGATGGTGGTGGTCATGGTGGTGGTGGTGTTGGTGGTGGTGGTGTTGGTGGTGGTGTTGATGGTGGTGGTGGTGGTGTTGATGGTGGTGGTATTGATGGTGGTGGTGTTGATAGTGGTGGTGGAGGTGGTGATAGTGGTAATGTGACTGGTAGTGGTGATTGTGGTGGTGATACTTACCAGTGACAACCAGAAAGTGAAGTTCAGCTATTTATGCCGCCTACCAGCCTTGTTGTACATGCTGCGTTATAATTTATCGTATCTATTCTGACGTTCAAATTCCTTGTCGAATCTTGCCTTAAAGATGTGGATGGAGGTGGCTTCCACAGCTTCTTCTTGCAACGTGTTCCACTTGTAGACCACTCATACGAGTATTTCCTTGCGTTTCTTGGTCTCATTTGCCTTTCTAGATTACATTTATGTCGTCTCGTCCTTAAAAAGGCTTGACCTTGTGATTGACGGTGTTAATGCTGTTGTTGTTGTTATAGATTCAGCTACTCGGAACAAGTTCCAAGTAGCACGAGCTATGGTGAGCCCGTAGCTTACCTGGCACAGGAGCGGGGCAAGTAGCACGGGCTATGGTGAGCCCGTAGTGGACTTACCTGGCACCTGTTAATGCTGGTACCTACCCACCTTACAGTGTGTACGGGGGAGTGAGGTCCACCTCTTAGTGTTCCGCCTGCCGTGCCTTGCTCTACCTCTTGCGTTTCCATACAGTTATTCTAACTTTCAAATTCTTTGTAGAATCTGGCCTTAAAGTTGTGGCTGGAGGGCTTTCCGCAGCTTGTTCTAGAGCATTGTACGTAACCGTTTAGTGTACGAATACTTCTTACGTCACTTCGCCTCATTTGCGTTTCCGGCTTCCACCTTTGTCCTCTTGTCCTGCTTTCTCTCAATCCGAAGAGGTTCACCCTTATCTGTTCCCTTCAGTATCTTTCATGTTGTGATCATATCACCTTTGTTCCTTCTATCCTCTATGGGTTGTGAGATTTACTACCATCCTATCCTATCTACTAGCTAGCCTCTCTAAGATAGGCTAGCTAGTAGCCTATCTTCTTATAGGCTAGATTTACTACTTTACTACTTCGACAGGCTAGATTTACTAGCCTAACTTCATAGCTTAATCCTCTTTGCTCAGGACCAATTTTGTTGTAAAGCATTGTACTTTTTTGCAGTTTTAGCTTTATGCTTGACAAGTTGCGGGTTCCATGCCGGTGCTGCATATTCCAGTATTGGTGTAAACTGTGTTATTGTAACGCATAGACTCTTATTATTTCAGTATTGGTCTAACGCATATTGTCATTATGCACATGAAGGCATCATTCTGTTTCTGCTGTTGTAACGTCTTTCTTACATTTGACTTCTCTTCGTTACTAGGGCCGTTATTGCATCCTTATCCCCCCCCCCCCCCCCCCCGTGTGTGTGTGCACGTCTGCGCACGTGTGAGTGTGCGTGTGTACGTGTGTGTGTGCGCCTTTCGTTGTTAGTGTGAACCAGGGAGCACAACGAGGAAGTAATGGCAGGACTTAATTGTTGCTGTTAATAATGGAGTTACTGTTATCGCTGGTGACCAACTTCTGATGAAAATTCCGATTTTGCTGTTGCTCTTCCTGTTGTGACCTTTAATGTTGTTCCTGTTGTTGTGCTCTTGGTTACTTACTGTTAATGGTGCTGTTTTTGTTGTTACCTCAGTTCCTTTTGTTGCACAGCTGTTTGTTTTTTTTGCCTTGCGTTACTTTTTCTTGAAATACATTAGGGTGTGCTGTCATCCCTTACTAGTGTTACTTGTGGTGTAGCGGTGGTGGTGTGGTGTAGCCGTGGTGTGGTGTAGCCATGGTGGTGTGGTGTAGCCGTGGTGTGGTGTGGTGGTGGTGTGGTGCGGTGGTGGTGTGGTGAGGTGTTGTGGTGGTGAGGTGGTGTAGCAGTGTAGCGGGTGGAGCAGCAGGCTGTCGGTGTGAGCCCTGCCGTCATCTCCCTCCCGACATGCTGCCTCTGCTCATGCTGGGCTAATTGCCTTTGGTACGCCTTGTTAATGCTCTGTGGTAATGGTTATGGTGCTGATTGTCGTGGGCTGATAGTGGTGTTTGTGATGGTGGTCGTGGTAGTGGCGGTGTTAGCAGTGGTGACGACCAATGTCGGTGGTATTAGCATATTTTAAAGGTAAGAGCGGTCGGCCAGGGTTGGCTCCCCTGGCACCACCTAGGGAAGGGGTGGTGGGTAAAGTAATGGGGAAAGGGGTGATGGGTAAAGACGAGGAAAGGGGATGACCCTTCCTGGCGCCAATGGAGCTTCCCGTCTCGTTACACTCGCACCAGTTATAAATACTATCCTTCTTTAGGTTCTTGACTGTGGGAAGGAAATAAGGAGTCTTACAAGAATGAACACGTGTCTCACACAAGTCAAGCAGTATACTGTAGCCGGCCTAAGTCTGAAAACGTTGGCGTTGTATAGGGTATATAATCCGCTTGCAAAATGGTATGAAAATAAATCACTACTAAAATTTCTATATAACAACTACTTGTGATATGTTAGACAATATGAATGATTACAATCTCAGTTTGGTCACTCGACCCAGCTTTTAAAACACTTGTTACTTGCGCTCCCTCTGGAGACCACGCCACCAAACATGAGGTGACACAGTACTTCAACGCCACACACTAAGGGTAGGTATCACTCGTCACTGCATTCACACACACACACACACCTGTGACTACAATAATTGCCTCATAATTAAGGTGTCCCCCTTATGAGTTCTTTATTGACTAATGGTTTATAAACAAAGATCAATCTGTTTTTTTCTAATTAAAACACAACGCAATTAAATCTAGACGAATGCCTGATCAGAATTAATATTTGACAGATTACACCCGTGGCAACTAATGTTTATTTTGTTTAGAGAAATTGTCCTTGGCAGAGTCCATAGTTTATATGTATCACTAAGGTATTTTGGTCATAATGCATCCAAAGTTTGCCAGTACTTACCTTACGTTGATTTCGAGGATCAACGTCCCCTCGGTCCGATCTCTGACCAGGCCTCCTGAAGGCTATTGTTTTCAGGGATATTGGTGCATGGGGCCTAAGCCTCTCGCTGGCCTACTTAGCGTTGCCTATGTGTCTTACTGATCACATAGACCTTTCTGACTGATCGTCCCGTGATACGGGGAATTTTTAGCGTCGCTTGACCCGCACTATATACCACCCTTCATATAGTCTAGGGTAGCAAAATAAACGCACATGTACCTAAATAAATAAAAAAAATATTAGAGATTCCAGCAGTCCTTCCAGTACAGTATATATCCATACCACGCAACTCTAACCATTATAATCGACTCATTGTATTTCATGTATTCGTTATTCTCTCTGAACTCACTATACTATCCACTCATATTGTGTCAAATGGTTGTAATCCATGTCATGGTTATACTATCTGTACTGGCCATACTGCTGTATTGGAGTATGGGAGTGATAGTGGTGGTGGTCACGGTGGGGTGTGAGCTTGAAGATGAAGAGTCCTTATGCAATTTGCTTGGCAAGTGAAACAGGTGGAGGACTTGAGGCCCTTGCTAATGTTGCACACTGCACTCTTAGGTGAGATTCTGCAACCCTGCAAGCTTGCCGATAAAGACGTAGACAGGAAAGGTGTTGGACCTTTAAGCAAGTCTTATTATGGATGACTGCTATAAGGTGGCAATACATTAACGCAAGGTTACAGCATGACCTTAGTGAGCATAGGAGCGCCCAGCCCGGACTCTCTCTCTTCTCTCTGTTTCCCGGGTCTTAGTTACTATGTGGACCCGCAGCATCCAGGTGGTGCCTCTTGGGCCCCGCTTTTGCAACCGTGTGTTGTGTAACGTACTGACTTCCCACTTAAATTTCTCTATCATGGAAATTTCGAAACATATATTTCTCTCGCACGCAAAAAGGAGCTGTTTAACTCCCGGGTTACTATGTATTGTTACAGGCATCAGGTGAAAGAAACTGCTCATTTGTTTCCTTCTCGCCAGGGAATCGAACCCCGGGTCCCAGTACTGCGACTCCCGAACTCTTATTCGCTCGGCCGCGAGGACCAGTGTGTGTGTGTGTGTGTGTGTGTGTGTGTGTGTGTGTGTGTGTGTGTGTGTGTGTACTTGGTGTACTCACCTAGATGTGCTTGCAGGGTCGAGCTAGGCTCCTAGCCCCGCCTTCCGAACGTTCGTAGATTAATACAATGACTCATTTCTCACGCTTTTCTCATATTTACATTGAAATTTTTTTAATCTAATTTGCTTCAACTACTTCTACATCTAACATATTCTGTGTGTGGAATAGAATAGATGTGTGTATGTGTGTGTATATATATGTATTTGTGTGTGTGTATATGTATGTGTGTGTACTCACCTAGTTGTGCTTGCGAGGGTTGAGCTTTGACTCTTTGGTCCTACCTTTCAACTGTCAATCAACTGGTGTACACATTCCTGAGCCTACTGGGCTCAGTAGTGTATGTGTGTGGGTGTATGTGTGTGTGAAACAGTGAGTGTGCATAAAACTGTTCCATATGATAGAAACCTTTCCATATAAATAATAATAATAATTTATTTATTTACTAGAAGGTACAATGGGTTCGTGAGATTACATAAGTGATATTTTTATATTCGTGCAAAGCCACTAACACGCTCAGCGATAATTGAAACCTTTCTATATAATAAAAGGTGTTGACCGGACCCCACACTAGAAGGTAAAAGGACGACGACGTTTCACTTGAGAATTGACTCAAAATCGACTTGAGAATGGTCCAGGACGGACCGAAACGTTGTCGTCCCTTCACCTTCTAGTGTGTGGTCTGGTCAACTTACTTTAACCACGTTATTGTGACTCATCGCCTGCAAAAGGTGTTGCATATATTTAAGACTTGCACAAGTTGAGTACAGGGCCATGGAGTAGTGTACGTCTTGGATAGCACTATAATACAACTATAGTTAGTACTGGGTTGTTACTTGCCAAGTTCTGTATGTTGGTGTAACTGTTGTGTTACATAATCAACCCCCCCCCCCACCCCCACTGACACCACCCCCAGGAAAACTACAACAAACTACCACCACCATAATCGCTATACTACCATTATCACCACTACCACCCTCACTTCTTCCCCAATTACACCCCCTCTACCCATATCACCTTCTACACACCCACCCCATTGACACCACCTGCTACACACCCTCCCTGCCTTCACCCTCCCCTCAACCCCCACCCCCCCCTTTGCTGCCACCAGCGTCTATCCCCCCCCTTCCCCAACAATACTCGCCAAACCACACCCATCTGCTAATCACTGCTCGGGTCTCTCACCCTCTGTATGTCCATATTTTAACATATATTTTCAGTGTTGGAAATGCTATTTTAACATTTAAGAGTAACGAATGTATTAGATATGCATGGGACCGAGGGGAGGGGGGGGGGGTTACCTCCCTTTGTTGACTGAGATGTAAACATATATAGTTTACCCCTGGTAAGGCTGTACACTAGTTTATGCTCGACTTGAGCCTCAGCCGCTATGTTAATTTTGTAATAAATTTTCGGTGTCTGATTCTAATATATTGTTTTCTTGAACTATAACTTCTCAGTGTTATGTTTTTTCCATACAACTGTCTAGGTTAAGGTCCAGCATTAAGGTTAAGGTTTAAGACATAAATGATATAACTATTCATCTCATTCGTTTCCTTTTGTTGGGGGATGGGAGAGACTGTTACCCCAGGGCTGTGTGCTCGACCCACACTCTGGATACACGTCCACTTGTGTAGACGTGCACCAAAACCACCCAGGAAACCCAATTACTTCTTTTGCTGGACCAAAGAAACTAACAGTTAATGTATTAGTTCAGAAAACTGTTTTTAAGGAAGACGACGGTAGCCATCTTGGTGGGGGTGGATGTTGTTGTTGTTAAAGATTCGCTTCCTGGAACAAAAAGTTCCAAGTAGCACGGGCTATGGTGACCCCGTAGTGGACTTTGGGGTGGATGATTGTGTTGTGTTGTACATTGTGTATGCGACTGATCGTCGATCAGTCATTAACTGATATATGTTGTTTTGAGACAGCAAAACCCAACGTCAGTGTACCTGTGGCTCACCACCTTCCTGTCCGTAGAAACAGTTTCCTGATCCGCGACACACCTGCGCACCAGCATCTCTACAACTTGTGCGCGCGCGCGGGTACCTCGGGGACCCACTGCAAGAGTTAGTTATACCAGAAGATGATTGCTGATAATTCTGACGCCAGATTCCTGAACGTGCCACACTGCATCATTCACATCCCAGACCATCCGTTGCTTTAGTGACTTGTCTGCGTGGCCATTGAGTAGCTGAGAATTTCTGATCGCGTGTGTAAAAAAAAAAAATCGAGAAAATTTTGGTTCTCATACTAAATTGCGTGATTGAGACATCGCGTGTCTGACCTTTGTGTGCGAGATCATGTCTTGTAACCTTTGTGTGTGTGTGTGTGTCAGTGTCTCCAGTAACATTGTGTATGTGACAATATGTCCATCCTTGTGTAGGTGACAACGGTCGCCGTAAGTGTTGGAAGGCACTGTTGCTCTCCAGAGTGATCACACTAGGCGCACACTGTGTTCAGGTACCACAACTTTTTCGGGGGTTGAGAGCAAAATCCTGAATGGGTTTTAAATAAATTTGTTAAGTATTGTTTTAACATGTTACAACGTTGAAGCAATAGTTGTCCAAATGATTTACATAATTGTTATTGAATTTAACATTACTATGATTAGTAGGAAACACAAATCGTGTGATGAAACACAGCGTTGAATAACTAGAGGATAAATATAAATGAGAACCAACTTCGTGAATGAGTTTAAGACTTGAAGAATAAAATAGGAGTTGTCCAAAAGGAGGCGCAGAGTAAGGTAGAGGAGGACCTGATTTCAGCCCAGGTTCCGAGCCGGTCGGCCGGGGAGCCGGTCGGCCGAGCGGACAGCACGC
Organism: Procambarus clarkii; assembly: GCF_040958095.1. Lineage (NCBI taxonomy): Eukaryota > Metazoa > Arthropoda > Malacostraca > Decapoda > Cambaridae > Procambarus > Procambarus clarkii. Next base: position 35,272,634 of record NC_091154.1, on the reverse strand, counting down.
TGGACTTGTGATCCTGTGGTCCTGGGTTCGATCCCAGGCGCCGGCGAGAAATAATGGGCAGAGTTTCTTTCACCCTATGCCCCTGTTACCTAGCAGTAAAATAGGTACCTGGGTGTTAGTCAGCTGTCACGGGCTGCTTCCTGGGGGTGGAGGCCTGGTCGAGGACCGGGCCGCGGGGACACTAAAGAAGCCCCGAAATCATCTCAAGATAACCTCAAGATAACCGACAGAGCCGCCCCCATTTTCGCCCAGTGAAAATTAAAAAAAAAAAAAAATCGCCGGGAAACATTGTGTAATGCGCAGGAGTCGACCAGTGAGTCCAGGCCTGGCAGTTGTTGCTCTTGTATATTGCTGCACATTATTTACTACTCCTGTTCCTATACTTATAACGTTGCATTTGGCTGGGTCAAATTCTAACAGCTATTTTTTCAATCTACATATGAAGTGGTTTTTAGCAGGATTGCGGTCCCTATTCTGTCCTGGTTATCTTATCTTGAGGTTATCTTAAGATGATTTCAGGGCTTAGCGTCCTCGCGGCCCGGTCCTTGACCTTTTTGTTACCCCCCCCCCCCAGGAAGCAGCCCGTAGCAGCTGTCTAACTCCCCAGGTTCCTATGTGTGTAATTAGTTTTGCATCGTTTGCAAACATTGATATAGAGCCAATTTGCTCTGCGAGTGTTGGAGAGAGAAGCGAGGTGGCGGAAGTGGAAGAGAGACTCCTTAGGGTGGTGGGGAGATGTGTTTTAGAGGCGAGTTAGGAAGATGGATGGGGAGGAGGGGAGACTATGTGTTGGTTCAGGGCGGAGAAGGTCGGAGGGGGGGGGTGGGGGAGATTAGGCGTGGGTCGGTGGTGGGTAACCTTGGAAGACCTTAGGGGGAGTGCACACTGAGAATGTTAATATAGGGGAGCCGCTGATCGTCTACGGCTGCCTGCACTGTGTGTGTGTGTGTGTGTGTGTGTGTGTGTGTGTGTGTGTGCGTGTGTGTGTGCGCGTGCGCGCGCGCGCGTGTATTCACCTAGTTGTGGTTGCGGGGATTGAGCTCTGCTCTTTCGGCCGGCCTCTCAACTGTCAATCAGTCAACTGTTACTAACTACTATTTTTTTCCACATACACACACCCACACACCCCAGGAAGCAGCCCGTAACAGCTGTCTAACTTCCAGGTACCTATTTACTGCTAGGTAACAGGCGCATCAGGGTGAAAGAAACTCTGCCCATTTGTCTCTGCCGGCCCCGGGAATCGAACCCCGGACGACATGATTACGTGTAAAGCGCGCTGTCCATTCAGCCACCGGCGCCCCTTGTATATGTGTGCGCGTGCGTGCGTGTGCAGTCGGGTTCGTTCTAGACTCATAATCGATATTTCCGGGTTCGAATCCCGTGCGGCACAAATGGTTGGGCGTACTTCCTTTCACCTCATGCCCCTGTCCACCTAGTAGGAAATAGGTACCCAGGAGTTAGCTTGTTGTGCGGTTACATCCTGGGCGGGGTCAGTAACTCGACCCTGGGTGAGGGGGGGGGGTGGCTCGGTATAAGCCTAATATGTACCTCATTCAATGAATGAATCACCTCATTCTTTGGGGCACACGTGAGGAACACAAATGCGAACAAGCCTGAATGGTCTCCAGGCATATATGCAACTGAAAACTCACACCCCAAAAGTGACTCGAACCCATACTGCCAGAAGCACTCTGCAACTGATGTACAGGATCCCTTAACCATTCGACCAACACGACCGAACAAAAGAGGATGGTAGCCGAGGCTAATTCCCCATCCCCCCGCCGGCACTCTGTTGGTAATCTTGGGCATGGTATTTTATCAAATCACCTCATTCTTTGGGGCATACGTGAGGAACACAAATGCGAACAAGCCTGAACGGCCTTCTTGTTTCAAAAATTCCTCCCGCTTTAATTTAACACCTTGCGCAATATTGCGTGGGGTTATGTCCTCTATTTTACATTTTGTGTCACATGTACGCATGTCCAGGCGTTAATTTGAACTTACTCTCATAATAGGATCTTTCTATTTTGTTAATATGTTACATGTAGGCCTGGGTGGGGACCGGGCCACGGGGACGTTGAGCCCCGGGCCACGGGGACGTTGAGCCCGAAATCATCGCAAAGTAAGGTACTTTGTTACATTAAACCACAGCTGCAAACTCCGTTTTTGATTCAGACATTCTTTGTAAATAATAACAACAAAATTCTCCTTTCATCTGCCTATACACACATGCACCCTGTCTGTGGTTGTTAAAATCCAATGTTGACTATTTCTTATATGTAGCCATTTATGTAGCCAGCAAGTTGAGTTTTGATGGGTTCCGACCCAATAGTGGTCTGGCCACTTTTCTCAATAGAACGTATTTAGTCTTAACTCAATGTGTGCAGATCTGAATCCAAATGGCTTTGAATTCAATTATTTGAAGTCTCGACATTGCTTGTCCGTCTTAACTTTTAGATTCTTTATATTCCAACAGTTCCCGTGGCGCAGATTTTTCTATTATTACTATTATTATTATTATTTTCTACCACAGACGTGGCCACACATTGACAATGCTAATCAGCAAATATTCATTTTCGTCTATCCTCCGTGGACAGGGTTAGAGATCTGTTAAACATATAGTTCAGTGATTTATTGAACAGTCAACCACAGAAAGTGGTTGACTGACTGATGATTGTTGCCACCGGAGGCAGCTAGTTTGTGCACCCCATACCCATCCTGTGAGCGGTAGCGCAAAAAGCATTACAGAGGGCACAAAAGGTCTTTATCAGACCTCATCTTAAATTATTACATAAACAATTCCATCTATCCTTCACACCTTATAGTTACAGAGAATGTTCTATTTCAAGAGCTATATATTTACAGTAAGTAATTATACATTGCTGGTAGGTCTTATTGCTAACACAGAATTGTTTGAGCAATTGAGATATTACAGTCATTGGGGAGCTGCTGTTTATTATTAGTCTTCACAATACACTACTTGTTTCTTAATTTCATATGTCTTTATCTACTGGGAGCGAAATATGGATACAGCGCAAGTATTTCAGATATTTTATCCTTGGTAATAAGATAGGTTGCCATATCATACAACGTGAGCTTAGATTTATCTCTAAATGGCTCAATTTTACTACAATCCAAGATATAGTGTACGAGTGTGTGTCCCTGTCTTTGTCCACACACTTTACACTTTACATCATCTAGATCCCTATACAAGCCGAACTGCCAGAGATACTTGTAGCGAAGTTTTATACGAGCTGTGACAACATCTGTTAATTTACTGACTTTGTTACTTGCCCCATACACATGTTTTACTTCCCACCACACATTTCATTGTGATAAACAATGGACCTGCTAGTTCCAGTTTGCACTGTTCTACTTTCTTCAAATGACATTGCGAGTAAAGCCAAGACCCAACCAAAACTGCTCCACAGCCACATCAGGAGGAAAACAGCAGTGAAGGAACAAGTGATGAAACTGAGAAAAGGGGAGAACAGATACACAGAGAATGACATGGAGGTGTGTGAAGAACTCAACAGGAGATTCTAGGAGGTCTTCACAGAAGAACAAGGAGAAGCCCCTGCACTAAATGAGGCAAACCAAGCAACCTTGGAGGAATTTGACCTCGCCAGTGATAAGGTCAAAAGGAATCTGTTGGAGCTGAATCTGACAAAGGCTGTTGGGCCTGACAGAATCTCACCGTGGATACTAAAAGGTGCAGAGGCACTAAGTGTGCCACTCTCTATGGTGTATAACAGGTCACTGGAAACAGGAGATCTACCGGAAAGTTGGAAGACAGCTAATGTAGTCCCAATATACAAAAAGGGTGACAGGCAAGAGGCACTGAACTATAGGCCAGTTTCCCTAACTTGTATACCATGCAAGGTGATGGAGAAGATCGTGAGGAAAAGGCTCGTAGAGCATCTGGAGGGAAATCGTTTTGTGACACACCACCAACATGGGTTCAGAGATGGTAAATCGTGCCTCACAGGTTTAATAGAATTCTATGACCAAGCAACAAAAATTAGGCAAGAAAGAGAAGAGTGGGTAGACTGCATTTTCTTGGACTGTCAGAAAGCCTTTGACACAGTACCCCATAAAAGGCTGTTACAAAAGTTGGAGCAACAGGCAGGAGTAAAAGGTAAGGTGCTCCACAGGAGGCCTGGTCGACGACCGGGCCGCGGGGACACTAAGCCCCGGAAGCACCTCAAGGTAGCCTCCAGTGGATAAGGGAGTATCTAAGCAACAGGAAACAGCGAGTAACTGTGAGGGGAGAGACATCAGAGTGGCGAGATGTCACCAGCGGAGTCCCAAAGGGCTCTGTACATGGACCCATCCTGTTTCTAATATATGTAAATGATCTTCCAGAGGGTATAGACTCATTCCTCTCAATGTTTGCTGATGATGCAAAAATTATGGGAAGAATCAAGACAGATGAAGATAGACAGAGACTACAGGATGACAAACTGGAGGAATAGTCTAGAAAATGGCTGCTAAAGTTCAACTCAGGAAAGTGTAAAGTAATGAAATTGGGCGAAGGGAGCAGAAGGCTGAACACAAGATACCATCTGGGAGGTGAAATCCTGCATGAGTCAAGTAGAGAGAAAGATCTGGGGTTCATATTACACCGAACCTGTCCCCAGAGGCCCACATCAAAAGAATATCATCAGCGGCATATGCTAGGTTGGCCAACATAAGAACTCCCTTTAGAAGCTTGTGTAAGGAATCGTTCAGGACCCTGTATACCACTTATGTCAAACCAATCCTGGAATATGCAGCTCCTGCCTGGAGTTCATATCTAGTTAAACATAAGACATAGAGAAGATTCAGCGGTATGCCACCAGACTTGTACCGGAACTGAGAGTTATGAGCTACGAGGAAAGGCTGAAGGAGCTGAACTTCACATCCCTGGAAAACAGATAAGATAGGGGAGACATGATAACCACCTACAAAATTCTCAGGGGAATTGACAGGGTGGACAAAAACAAACTCTTCAGCACGGCTGGAACACGAACAAGGGGACACAGGTGGAAACTTAGTACCCAAATGAGCCACAGAGACATTAGAAACAACGTTTTCAGTGTCAGAGTAGTTAGTAAATGGAATGCACTAGGAAGTTATGTGGTGGAGGCTGACCCATACACAGTTTCAACTCGATATGATAGAGCCCAGTAGGCTCAGGAATCTGTACACCAGTCGATTGATAGTTGAGAGACGGGACCAAAGAGACAAAGCTCAACCCCCGCAAGCACAAATAGGTGAGTACACCCACACCCAGGCAAGAACTGTGACATGAACATGACCTACCAGTTGAACATGACGGTTGAGAGGCGGGACCAAAGAACCAGAGCTCAACCCCCGCAAGCACAATTAGGTAAGTACAATTAGGTAAGTACACACACACACACACACACACACACACACACACACACACACACACACACACACACACACACACACACACACACACACACACACACACACACACACACGTGTGTGTGTGTGTGGAAAAAAATAATCGTAGTAGTAGAAACAGTTGACAGTTGAGAGGCGGGCCGAAAGAGCAGACCTCAACCCCGCAAGCACAACTCGGTGAATACACACAATTTATGTCTCCTACTTTGTCAGGGGTAAGATAGCTGCTATAGAAACTATAGTGTGTTATTAAGCACTTAACCACTGGAGGTGATGACGATGCTCTTACAAGCTCAGGTTATATATTTACATCACATACATTGTATAACTGATGCATTACATAGTCAATCTTGGGTACAAGTCCAATATATCATAAAGTGTTCCAGTATTCATATAGTATTTACAGAGTTCAGCATACCTCAGCCCAGGAGGGCGAAAGTCAGTCAATATGGGACATTGTACAATATAATGTTCAAGGAAGTGCGTTTTCTCTCACAAAGTTGACATTGTGTACTCGACATTTGGGTTTTGATAAAGCTGCCAGATACGTTTATGTCCCGTGGCGCAGTGGTAAAGCACTCGTCCTGGGCTTTGTGAGCGTTTTGGCCTGGGTTCTTATCCTGGCCGGGGGAGGAATGACTGGGCGCCAATCCTTAACTGTAGCCTCTGTTCACCCAGTAGTGAATGGGTACCTAGTTGTTAAACGATTTGGCGGGTCATAATCCTGGGGAAATTAGGATTAAGGACCTGCCCAAAAAGCTATGCGTGCCAGTGCTTTTACAAGAATGTAAGACCTCTTGTATATATAAATCAAATAAAAATTATTCAGTGATTTCCACACTACGCATGTTAATGGGACAAATGTGTAGTTCAGTTGTGTAACCACATTTTATTCTCTGCTGGAAGGACTTGTGCCCAGAGGGAGGGTTCTATGGTGTTCACAGTCCTTTGGTTATAAAAAGGGTTATATAGGGCATCATTTTATATTTCCAGTGTTATGAAATACAGCAGATTCTCACTGTTAATAAGTCACTGCAGACACTCTTCGAAGAAACGGAGATGTGAAAACACTTTTATCCTCCATCGAAGTGAGGTCTCGGTTGCCTTCAGGCAGGTTTCCTTCCCCATCATGTTGCTAACCTATAGTGTCCTATATTGCCCTGGCTAGTTACGTTTATTAACTTATGGAACGTATGAGTAACGTCTTACGTTTTAAGTGGTTTTTAGAATATAATAATTTTGTCTCCTCAATTTGGCCTTTGCAAGTGTCGCAGCGCGACTGATATCCTTGCCGATTTTGGAGGTTCATGTTTGTTATGCCTTTATTATTTTGGTCTTGAGGCATTTTAACGTTTTCATTAAAATTTTCTCTGGTTGTACGTTTAAGGTATAAAGCGGGACTTCTTTATCTTCCATTTATCACCAAATGAGGGCGTTTCTATTTTTCCTGATTGCCTTTAACACACACCCATAACTCGCCTAACTGGAGTGTTTTTGACGCTTTCTGTGCACGATCTCGTTATTTGCAGAATTTGCAGACACGGAAGCAATTTCCTGCTAATTCAGAAGTGGTTCTAACTTGCACTCCTACCTAGTGCTGAATTTAACTACAGCCGCTCAGCGTGCTCGTCGACTTCACCCTCGACCCTTCGACGTGTTGACGCTGTGCATCATACAGGCTTGCACCTTGTTTGTCCTTCCTGAATCCATAGCTTTTGTGTAGAAACCGCGGTGTCATGGTAACAAGACCGCTGTGATGGGTATTCTCTACGATATTAAGCGCGCACAAACACCCCATTCTCATGCCGAAGCCTGACTGCAATCACTAATGGAGCCCTAGTCCCCTCCTTATCTAGATGGATATAATGTGTACAAGATTCTCAATACACTTTCATAATGTCCCCTCTTCGTATTGTGCCACCTTTGCCCCCGTGAAAGAGCTCCACATTAAAATTTTGTAAAGCTCTGGCCCTTATGAAACGCTTTTTCTGTAACATTTTTTAGGTCATTTATGCGTTAATGCTCTGTTTAAGGATGGGCAAAAGTCTGCTGATGACGTTGACTGCTCCGTAACCTTTCTTGATCAAACCTATGTGCTTCCTTTCCCGCAGAGACGCCTTTTCACAACAAAGCTTAGTTTAGCTTTGTATGTTTGACGTTCCTTGGTTCTCATACACCAACGTTCGTGTGTTATTGTGGTTGCAGACTCGATTTGAGAATGGTCCAGGACGGACCGAAACGTCGTCGTCCCTTCACTTTCTAGTGTGTGGTTTGGTCAACTTATTGTGGTTGACTCTCGGTACCCTCATGACCATGGAGTCTTTTAGCCTATCTCATCCTGAGGTGATCGTGATCCAATACTACCTGTTTCTCAAATACCAGATATGAGTCAAATTCTTTTTTGTCCTCAGTCAGATTGGTGTTGCTTCTAATTTGGTGTTGCATCTCCCCAAAACGGATTCATTACTTCGACAGATAGATGGTTGGGCATTGCGAATAACTGCTTATAAAATGTGACGTGCCATTTTCACCCTCCTACCACCTGAAGAGATGGGAAACGGCTCTGGCTAGGTTGTGTATTGGCCACAGACGCTTAACTTAACGGAACAAAGAGCTGCGCCTTACTGTTAGAACTTCATTGTCATGTTTATACTTGCGCAACTGCTGGCACAATATCCTGATTTTCAGTATGATCGGAAATATTGCTTTCCCAATGTCCCTTAGACTCGTTTGTCACTTGATCCAATCCTCGGTGAGCCTCATACCTTGCTCCGCTTGTGTGTTTTTGTTCTCGTATTGACATCCTAAATATCTAGGATTCTTTTTTTACTGTTCTGTGTTATAGATGGTGATAAATAGTTTTTAAGCCTTAGCACTTTACTTTATTAATTATTTACATGTAGGTAAGAAGGAAGAGAGAACATTACTGAGAGGGCAGGGAGTGTGGTGTGTGAGGCGAGGGCGCTGCAACAGTACAGGCGAAGAGACCTCACTGGGGGCATCGTTCGCAAATTTAACCCAAGTACCTTGTTTTTTCCAGGTGGGTGGAGGGGCTGACGGGCGTGTGTTGTGAAGCTGTGTGGGGGAAACAGGTGTTTGGGAGGGGCTGTGGTTTTTGTAAATGTTAAGCAAAGGGGTTTAAGAAGAGTTGTTGAGGGGGGGGAGGGGCTGTAGGGTGTTGGTGGGGAGTGTTGGGTGGTAGTGTGGGTGGGGGAAGGAGAGGGGGGAGGGGCGGCGGGTGTGTCTGTCTGGCCGGCTACTGTGCTCAACCCCTTCCCCCATTCGCCGCCACCACCACCACCCTCTACCCGCTACCTACATTTATCTCTTCTCCCCCTCCTCCCCCACTCATCAACTCCTCTCTATTATTGTTCCTTCTGGTCATAAATTTTGGCCAATATTCGTGTCGGAAATCTCACAAGTGTTTATTTGATTCGCGTTTAATTCCAAACCAAATAAAAAGTATATGTTTAATAAGGTTTCCAAGGAGTTCCATATATAGTGGGTGCGTGGAGGCGATACCCGTGTTGAGGTGTGCTGGCAGGTCTCCGCCATTAGGGCTTTGGTTAAGCGAACTCGGCGGTTGGTGGAGCACAACCCGATACTTAGGAGCTGTAAAGAACATCAGAGTCGGTCACCGAGGGAGTGTGGTCAGCTGGGTTTCAGGGAACACTTGATGGCATCTCGCGCGCCCCGGTGCCACGTTTGTGGCAATTTTACCCCAGTGTGCCCTGGCTGCTGGGGTGGCCCCTGGGAAGATTTAATGGAGAGGATGGCGCTGGGGGCACTCTTGGTGGGTAATATGGGCAAGGGACGGATGTGTAGAGAGCGTGGTGGGCGGGTGTGAGAGTGGAGGTGGGGCAGGTGGAAACCGGTGGGTCAGATAGCGAGCTTTGGCATCAGCGTGCGTAACACAGTGGCGGGTTCCTGCCACTTGGACCCGCCTACCACCCTCATACCCCTCTCTCCCCCCTCTGGCTCGTCCCCCCCCCCCTTCTCTCTCTCTCTTGCTCTCTCTCTCTCTTGCTCTCTCTCTCTCTTGCTCTCTCTCTCTCTTGCTCTCTCTCTCTCTCTTGCTCTCTCTCTCTCTCTCTTGCTCTCTCTCTCTCTCTCTCTTGCTCTCTCTCTCTCTCTCTTGCTCTCTCTCTCTCTCTCTTGCTCTCTCTCTCTCTCTCTTGCTCTCTCTCTCTCTCTCTTGCTCTCTCTCTCTCTCTCTTGCTCTCTCTCTCTCTCTCTTGCTCTCTCTCTCTCTCTCTTGCTCTCTCTCTCTCTCTCTTGCTCTCTCTCTCTCTCTCTTGCTCTCTCTCTCTCTCTCTTGCTCTCTCTCTCTCTCTTGCTCTCTCTCTCTCTCTTGCTCTCTCTCTCTCTCTTGCTCTCTCTCTCTCTCTTGCTCTCTCTCTCTCTCTTGCTCTCTCTCTCTCTCTTGCTCTCTCTCTCTTGCTCTCTCTCTCTCTTGCTCTCTCTCTCTCTTGCTCTCTCTCTCTCTTGCTCTCTCTCTCTCTTGCTCTCTCTCTCTCTTGCTCTCTCTTGCTCTCGTTCTCTCTCTCGTTCTTTCTTTTTTCTTTTTCTTTCTTTCTCTTGTTTCTCTCTCTCGTTCTTTCTTTTTCTTGTTTCTCTGTCTCTTTCCCCTCTTTCTCTTTCTTTCCCCTCTTTCTCTTTCTTTCCCCTCTTTCCCTCTTTCTCTTTAGCTCTTTTTATAGCGCTCGCTACCTGTTTTTCCTCTAGCTGTAGTTCTCTAGCGCTCCTAGTTTTCTATCTCTCTCTCTCTCTCTTGCCACCTCCTCCCAAGATCGGACGCTCTCTTACCGACCACAGAGCCTTGCCTCCCACCCCACACTAATACCTGCTACCGTCCCAGCACCCCTACTCCTTCCCACACTACCAATCAACCCCCATCCCCCAAACCTGCCTACCTTCTGACTAAATGCCCTCCCTTCCATGCTCCCTCTCACTCCGTCCATGTCCTCCTTGGATATGCTCTCACCAAATCCGTCTGTCTCTTCTCTCCTGTATATGCTCTCGGGGATATTCTCTCCTTTTCTCTCTCTCCATCTGTAGTCTCTCCCAGTGTTCCTTCTCGACTAGGAAAATTACTGGTATGAAACACAATGGAAGGGTTAACTTGCCAGCTGATGTCGTAGATGCACATTCAATATATATGTTTTAGAAACCGCGGGAGACATGTTTTGAAACTATTCATGAAACCTACTCCAATATTTTAACTTGGATACATGACGCTGTTGTGGTGTTTGGGTAGAATTGGTAGTTGTTATAGTGGCAGTAACTGCGGCAGTGTTCCTCTTCTAAGAATAGTGACTAGCAGTAGCAGTGTTATTGGTGGTTGTTACACTCGTTATTCTCTCCTCAAATTCCTTTGCCGCTAGTCATCCGAGCATGATGCTGCTGCTGCTGCCCTCCTTGGCTTTTAGTCATTAATTATGCACCTCATACCCATCCCGTGGGCGGCGGTGGAAACGGTTAGAGGGGCGCCTAATAGGTCCAGGAAGTGAACCCCACAGTTCATTTAGGTAAGCAAGTCTCTTTTGGAACTAGTTACACTTCCTTAGATACTTTTTGTTTCCCTGCTGGCAACATGAGTCGATGAGCGTGGAGATTGGGGAAGAGAACCTCGGTATACAGAAAAGTTTGTTAGTAGTAGTATCTATAGATATGTCTCTCGTTCTCTCTCTCTCTCTCCTCTCTCGTTCTCTCTCTCTCTCTCTCCTCTCTCGTTCTCTCTCTCTCTCTCTCTCTCTCTCTCTCTCTCTCTCTCTCTCTCTCTCTCTCTCTCTCTCTCTCTCTCTCTCTCTCTCTCTCTCTCTCTCTCTCTCTCTCTCTCTCTCTCTCTCTCTCTCTCTCTCTCTCTCTCTCTCTCTCTCTCTCTCTCTCTCTCTCTCTCTCTCTCTCTCTCTCTCTCTCTCTCTCTCTCTCTCTCTCCTCTCTCGTTCTCTCTCTCTCTCTCTCTCTCTCTCTCTCTCTCTCTCTCTCTCTCTCTCTCTCTCTCTCTCTCTCTCTCTCTCTCTCTCTCTCTCTCTCGTTCTCTCTCTCTCTCTCTCCTCTCTCGTTCTCTCTCTCTCTCTCTCTCTCTCTCTCTCTCTCTCTCTCTCTCTCTCTCTCTCTCTCTCTCTCTCTCTCTCCTCTCTCGTTCTCTCTCTCTCTCTCCTCTCTCGTTCTCTCTCTCTCTCTCTCTCTCTCTCTCTCTCTCTCTCTCTCTCTCTCTCTCTCTCTCTCTCTCTCTCTCTCTCTCTCTCTCTCTCTCTCCTCTCTCGTTCTCTCTCTCTCTCTCCTCTCTCGTTCTCTCTCTCTCTCTCTCTCTCTCTCTCTCTCTCTCTCCTCTCTCGTTCTCTCTCTCGCTCTCTCTCTCCTCTCTCGTTCTCTCTCTCGCTCTCTCTCTCTCTCTCTCTCTCCTCTCTCGTTCTCTCTCTCTCTCTCTCTCTCTCTCCTCTCGTTCTCTCTCTCTCCTCTCGTTCTCTCTCTCTCTCTCCTCTCTCGTTCTCTCTCTCTCTCTCTCTCTCTCTCTCCTCTCGTTCTCTCTCTCTCTCCTCTCGTTCTCTCTCTCTCTCTCTCTCTCTCTCTCCTCTCTCGTTCTCTCTCTCTCTCCTCTCGTTCTCTCTCTCTCTCTCTCTCCTCTCTCGTTCTCTCTCTCTCTCCTCTCGTTCTCTCTCTCTCTCCTCTCGTTCTCTCTCTCTCTCTCTCTCTCCTCTCTCGTTCTCTCTCTCTCTCTCTCTCCTCTCTCGTTCTCTCTCTCTCTCCTCTCTCGTTCTCTCTCTCTCTCTCTCTCCTCTCTCGTTCTCTCTCTCTCTCTCTCTCCTCTCTCGTTCTCTCTCTCTCTCTCTCTCTCCTCTCTCGTTCTCTCTCTCTCTCTCTCTCCTCTCTCGTTCTCTCTCTCTCTCTCTCTCCTCTCTCGTTCTCTCTCTCTCTCTCTCTCCTCTCTCGTTCTCTCTCTCTCTCTCTCTCCTCTCTCGTTCTCGTTCTCTCTCTCCTCTCTCGTTCTCTCTCTCTCTCTCTCTCTCTCTCTCTCTCTCTCTCTCTCTCTCTCTCTCTCTCTCTCTCTCTCTCTCTCTCTCTCTCTCTCTCTCTCTCCTCTCTCGTTCTCTCTCTCTCTCCTCTCTCGTTCTCTCTCTCTCTCTCCTCTCTCGTTCTCTCTCTCTCTCTCTCCTCTCTCGTTCTCTCTCTCTCTCTCTCCTCTCTCGTTCTCTCTCTCTCTCTCTCCTCTCTCGTTCTCTCTCTCTCTCTCTCCTCTCTCGTTCTCTCTCTCTCTCCTCTCTCGTTCTCTCTCTCTCTCCTCTCTCGTTCTCTCTCTCTCTCTCTCTCCTCTCTCGTTCTCTCGTTCTCTCTCTCCTCTCTCGTTCTCTCTCTCTCTCCTCTCTCGTTCTCTCTCTCTCTCTCTCTCTCTCTCCTCTCTCGTTCTCTCTCTCGTTCTCTTTTTTCCACACCCCCCTCCCGAGAGGCGTCACAAACGATCATATTTAGCGAGTATTATTTAAGTTATGTATAAATAATTAATCGCATATCTGTCTGTTATAACACTGAATTATGACCTTCAGATATAGCAATACTGCTATAACAAGTATATCGTACACCACAGTCTTACCTGGGACGCGGTCGGGTCAAGATACCTGCTCCGCACCTTCCCCCCCCCCTCCCCCCATGCTGGGTACTGAGATGGAGACTCAGTCACCAGAAGACATGGCTACTTCTCACGGCGTTATTAACATGGACCCTGAAAGCAGCCAGTCAGACGAGGAGGGCGAGTATCTAGAAGTTCTGACAAGGAATAAGAAGAAACGAAGAAGACAGGAGGCAAGGCGTAGTGTGGACAGTAATACACTTGACGGGAACGATAAAAGAATGAAGAACGACGCCGAGACTGATGCAGACAAACGGACGGAACGATGTCAGGAAGGTGAGGATCAGCGGAGATGGAGGCTTCTCTTCCCTGCCTCATGCACGCTGGCCTATCATCAGAAGCTGCTATGGACCGTCAAACTCGGAAGAGAACACCGCAAGTTCGAGCCCCTGCTGAAGGAAGGTGTAAACAGACCTTACTTAACGGTAGGTTCTATGGAGGCAGTGGAGTATCTTACCCAGCAAGGATACGATGGAATTCTTATGGAAATACCGGAGGGGAACGAGAAGCTGACGAAGGTAATTATCTATAAATACCCTCAGATTCTGGACCCCGAGTTTATACTCGACGACCAACGATTTGTGTGGGCCAAGCGTCACCTTATTAAAGGTGAAGCTAGGAGTCAGGTGGTGGCTCTAGTGAGAGGTGACGTACCCGAAAAAGTGTTCATCACCGGGGCTGGCTACAGGCATGTAGCAAAGTATGTGGAAGAGCCCATAATATGCCTGAAATGCTGCAGATGGGGGCATAAATCCTGGAGATGTCAAAATGATCCACGATGTCGTTTCTGCGGAAAGTCTCACCTCTCTACTGTGTGTAGAAACAGACTGAATCTGGGTGAGAAAATAGTTCCCAGATGCTGCAACTGTGGAGGTGTTCACAATGCGAGCTCGGCTGTGTGTAGCAAGAGGCCGAGTATGGCTGTTCTCCGGCCGGTGAATGTTACAGAGCAAGCAAGAGCTCTTACCCAGACACCGGGAGCACAGCAAAACAGTCTGCCCCAAACAGTGCCAGTGAACCGGACGAATGCGTGGGTAAAGGAGTCACCTTTACTTAGGCAGGCTCCAGCAACAAGCAGCCACGCCACCACTCAGGACTCCGGCAGTGTCAGTGTAACGGTGAGTGAAGTGGCTACTGTGGCTCAGAGAGAGGGTCATAATAATATGGTCAAGGAAGTGTGGGCTGAACTTAAAAAAGTTGGTGAGTTCCTCCAAAATCTGGGGCAGAGAATCGAGTCCATCGAGGCTAAATTAAACGTTCAGGAGGTCAAGGAAAATCACAAAACGGTGAAGGATAGTCAGGATATAGTGGTTGAGGACAAAAATGAAATATTGAGTGATGAAATGAAGGAAAGTGAAGTGTGTGTGAATGATGGTAGTCGTAGTGAAAGGAAGAACCCTATAATTACACATGAAATGAAGGAATCATTTGGGCCAATAATGGACATCTCAGGGCTGAAAAAATCTCTTGAGAATCGCAATGTCGCTTTTACTGGTGAACTTGGGAGGAGGTGGGAGATGTTATACAAGGTATGGCTATCATTTAGTGAACTTATTGGGGATGACTTAGGCAATGAATTGATTAATAATGGATCACCCTAGACTGAAAGTGTTGTCATGGAATGTTAATGGTTTGAGAAACAGGGTTACAGATGTTCATTGTTATGTGATGGGAAATGATATTGATGTTGTAGCTCTCCAAGAGACAGGGGATAGGAATGAAGGATTATTGAAATTAAATGGCTATAAAGGGTTTCACCTCTTCGCTGCAAATAACATCAGAGGCACGTCGATTTATGTTAAGAACTCCATACCAGCAGAGTTAGTAGAACCGCCATCAAAAACGCAAGGTATAGAGAGTGTCTGTGTTAAATTATCATTAAGGGAAGGGGAATTTATTGTAGTTAATTTGTATGTATCCAGGAACTGCTTCGACGCTAACTATTTACCTGACTGCATTTATACTAATCCTTCACTGGTCATTGGGGACCTTAATGCTCGGCACACAAGCCTTGGGACAGTGGGTAGTATTAATACTAATGGGGTCAAGTGGTTACAGTTTCTACAAGATCATCCAGATACCTGTCTATTGGGAAACAATGAACCAACTCACATCAGGGGAGGACGGCTTGACTATGCCTGCGTTTTAAACTCTCAGGGGATTATGGGGGAGGCTCGGGTTGTTCGGGAACTACTTAGTGACCACTTTGC
Organism: Procambarus clarkii; assembly: GCF_040958095.1. NCBI lineage: Eukaryota > Metazoa > Arthropoda > Malacostraca > Decapoda > Cambaridae > Procambarus > Procambarus clarkii. Next base: position 35,257,382 of record NC_091154.1, on the reverse strand, counting down.
CTTGAACGTTGAATTACCACTGGGGAAAAAACAAGTCCACTTTCAAAGGAAAAGGCTAAATATTAAGAAAGATATGAAAAATTATTTTATTCAAAATATGGGAGATTGGTATCAACATTACACGCCGCTCTGCGTTGATAGTTTTTACGAGGACATGGTCGAGAACATAGAGAAATTAGTACAGAGGGAAAATAACGGGGGCAGGGGAAGCAAGACGCACGGACCTAAGAAATTTAAATATTCCAATGATCAGCAAGTCAAGGGATGGGAGAGAATGCTACGGGGTGCGCATAAAGCATGGTTAAAAAATGGAATGAGGGATGAAGAGAAAAATACAATGTTGGAAGTGGCTAGGGAATGCAGTCAGATGAGGAAGGAGGCGCGGGACAGATACTGGCAAGACTTTGCTCAGGCCATTGGTAATACTAAGAACCTTAAAGACATATGGAGAGCAGTAAATAAAGTCAGGGGTTGTAAGACTAAATTCATTGTTCACTCAGATCCAGGGAAAGTTGCTAATGAGTTAGTAGATAAATGGGCAAGTGCTGCTGGTATGGAGTCCTTACCTGCAGACACGAGAGTCACCATTGAGTCATGGGAAAATATTAGAAATGGAGTAACTTTATGTGCCTTAAATACAAGATCTATAGCATGCACTGAGATAACCCACGATGAGCAACTGGATGCTATAAAAAGTGGCAGCTCCACTGCTCCGGGAAAAGATGGAGTAACGTATGACATACTTAATTATTTAGCCGGTATGAAACCTAATCCCTTACTTGATTTGTTTAATATGAGTTATAGAGAGGGAAAGTTACCAAGAAAATGGAAAGAGGCTGTCATCATTCCTATCCCTAAGTCAAACGGAGGCTACAGACCTGTCTCCTTAATATCCTGCTTTTGTAAAATGATGGAAAGGATTTTGTTAAATAGGCTACTCTACCTTGTAGGTGATAACATGTCCAATAATCTCTTTGGTTTTATCAAAGGCAAAAGTACTGCGGATTGTCTCTTAAAGTGTTTGTCTAATGTGGATGACAATTGTAGAGTTTTTGTTGATCTACAAGGAGCGTTTGATAAAGCCAATGGGGAAGTAATCTTATACGAATTAGCCAATCTGGGAATAACAGGGAGATTGCTACACTGGATAAGGGATTACCTGCAAGGCAGAAAAGGTCAGGTGTATTACCAGGGATACATGTCTGAGGAACGGAGGTTTCAGTTAGGTACCCCACAAGGGGGAGTATTAAGTCCCACCTTATTCAATGTATTAATGAACAGATTAGCATCAGAGATGTATCCTCCAGGGGTCACGACGATCATATATGCTGATGACATTCTTATACAAGGCACTTCTGGGAACAAAATTCAAGATGCTCTTAACATACTTGGTACAACCTGTCACAAGTTAGGCTTAGTTATAAATGCAGATAAAACCAAATACGAGTATAGGAAACGAAGAAATATAACACTTACTCTAAATGGTGTGGAACTGAGCCGTGTACAGAAGTACAAGTATCTGGGCATGTATGTTGGATACACATGTGAGAGTAAAAATGCTGAAATAAATCATATCAGCACCTTATGTAAAGCCCGTCTGCATCCTCTAAAAGCACTGGCTTTTTCTGGTAAAGGTGTTGGGGTACCTATCTTGCGGATGTTATACATAAGCACTGTTCGATCCCTGATAGACTACGCAGCACCCGTATTGTCTTACACAGGCCAAGGCAGAATTCAAAAAATAGAGCTGATACAGAACGAGGCTATGAGGATTATTCTTGGATGTCAAAGAAATGCAATGATTGAAATAATGAGGATGGAATTAAATTTACAGAGTGTGTGTGATAGAGTCCGTGACATTAACACTAGAGTATCTATTCGTTTCATGCGGAGAAAAGGAGGGGATAAGCTGTTTGAGAGCGTTCAGACCTGCTTGAGTGACGTACACACTTCCAGGAAACTGAGGGAGACACGCTATACGAGAGGATTAGCTCATGACCTCAGGGAATACGACGTACTTGACTGCTGTAAACCCTCTCGAAAGTGTAATATGTCTGCTCCCTGGAAAGTACAGAAAATAGACGTCGAAATTGTACCCCTCAAGGTGAAAAAGATTCATCATGAACCGGGACAATTACGGTGTTTGTATGGAAGCATGATATCTCGGTTACCAAGAGGCAACAGTTTACATGTATATTGCGACGGGTCGGTGGCGGAGGATGGCAGGGCAGGGTGTGGTGTCCTAATAAGGGATTATACGGAGTTTGGGACTGTGGACAGGATAATTGAACTCCGGCTTAGTAATTATATATCATCCACACAAGCTGAACTGCAGGCCATTCTGGCGTGTTTGGAGGAAGTACGTCATGACGACAAAAATGTTTTTGTATTTGTCGATAGCCGAGGAGCACTGGAGTCCTTAAACAGTCGAAACCCAGTCTTCATGTCTATAGTGGAGGACTGTAAGAGAAGAATAACTGAGATACAGCTGAAAGGTTATAGTGTGAAATTCATGTGGATTCCATCTCATGTTGGAATAGTGCTCAACGAGGTGGCGGATGACTTGGCCAAACGTGCCACATCAAAACCACAAGTTGACATTGAATGTGAATTCACAATGAGACAAATAAGAAGCAAAATCAGAAATATTCAGGCACAGGCGGGAGTGGAGAGGAGAGAGATAATGTATGAGAGTAGTCAAACCATGCAACACTACATGTATGTGAGTCAAAACACCCATTTCACTTATGGTAAAAGGAGAAATGCTTGGAGTGACTCTGTGTACATGCGGCTCAGGCTTGGGTACAAATATAACTGGGAATATGGGATAGATGTTCATGGTAATGACACGAAGTGTAAACTATGTGGTATGTTAAGGTCTCACACCCTTGCCCATTATATTCTTGATTGTCCGTTGATTAGTGTATATAGAAACACTGAGATAAGGACTGTTCCTGAACAAATAGCCTGGATGTGTCACAACGGAAAGGTTGATGATATTCTTGAGAGATATAAGAATTTTGCACCAAGATTGTAATATTTTGTTGAATTATCTGCAGGTGTCTTGCAAATTGTCTATACAGTATACCTAGGTCATAAAAGTATTTGTGTGTACGTCTGATAACATACTACTTGTGAAGGAGGAAATGTATATTTTTACCTCTCAAAATGTTTGGTAATGTGTTTATTTGTGATGTGTGTCTATGTATATATTAACACGTTGTACTGAACGGGGTGAGAATAGCTTGAGCTACCTCATCCCTTTGTGTGTATTTTACCTCAATAAACTTATTTCAATTTCAATTTCAATCGTACACCACGTGTCACTGGGTATAACCAGCACGTATGGTGGAAACGTGTGACTGGTACAGTAGTCAAGATTGTTAAACTAACAATCAGTAGGCCGCTTAACACTAGCAGTGTTAAACTAACACCCCTGTTAGTTTAACATCTTAACAAATGAAGTATCGTTGTTAGAATATACCAATGTTATTATACATGGTCTTCCAGTTTGGAACACTGTCATCCAAGCCTCTTATAAGGCCTAACTTGGTACCCTTCCTGACCCTCCTCCCAAGATGCAACCCTCAACACCTGTCAAACTCCGCGGTACCTATTTACCGCTAGGCGAACAGAGGCATCAGGTGAAAGAAAACTTTTCCCAAACTGTTCTGCCCTGCCGCGGGAATTGCAGCAGGTAGCTTTCGGCTGTGAGCCGGCTGTACGGCATTAGGTAATAAGACACTATTGACATCATTCGATATATTGGCATTTGTATTGCTGTAGTTACACTTGTAGAGGTGTGTTTCATTGTTCATTTTCTTTCAGAAAAAGAAGTTTGAAGTGCGTGCGCTGAGCTACCCGGGGAAGCTGACCTTCTACACAACTAGTGATGACAAGAGTAAACACTTGCTGTACTTGTGTCGGCTCACCCATCAGTTTAACCTGGCCCTCCAGCCTCGCCTGGCCGAGGTCAGACGTCTCCATGAGGAAGGTGGGTTCATCTTTATCACGCCCTCCTCTTACTCCCTTTCACTTTCTTCTTTCTCTTCCTTCTTTTTCTTCACGAGAGATTTTCCTTCGTCTCACTAGTGTCTTTCGTTTTACTTATCTTCAATATATTTTTACTACATGTTTTCCATCATAGATTAAATGTTTGAATTGTTATATTAGACAGTGTTTGTGTATTTACTACTAAATGGGGTACCTGGCGGTACTCGGGCAACCCGGTGCCCAGGTCTCTCCCTCAGTCCCTCTCCTCACACACCCGCCCCGTCTCTCCTCACACACCCGCCCCGTCTCTCCTCACACACCCGCCCCGTCTCTCCTCACACACCCGCCCCGTCTCTCTCCTCACACACCCGCCCCGTCTCTCTCCTCACACACCCGCCCCGTCTCTCTCCTCACACACCCGCCCCGTCTCTCTCCTCACACACCCGCCCCGTCTCTCTCCTCACACACCCGCCCCGCCCCGTCTCTCTCCTCACACACCCGCCCCGCCCCGTCTCTCTCCTCACACACCCGCCCCGCCCCGTCTCTCTCCTCACACACCCGCCCTGCCCCGTCTCTCTCCTCACACACCCGCCCCGCCCCGTCTCTCTCCTCACACACCCGCCCCGCCCCGTCTCTCTCCTCACACACCCGCCCCGCCCCGTCTCTCTCCTCACACACCCGCCCCGCCCCGTCTCTCTCCTCACACACCCGCCCCGCCCCGTCTCTCTCCTCACACACCCGCCCCGCCCCGTCTCTCTCCTCACACACCCGCCCCGCCCCGTCTCTCTCCTCACACACCCGCCCCGCCCCGTCTCTCTCCTCACACACCCGCCCCGCCCCGTCTCTCTCCTCACACACCCGCCCCGCCCCGTCTCTCTCCTCACACACCCGCCCCGTCTCTCTCCTCACACCCCCGCCCCGTCCCTCTCCTCACACCCCCGCCCCGTCCCTCTCCTCACACCCCCGCCCCGTCCCTCTCCTCACACCCCCGCCCCGTCCCTCTCCTCACACCCCCGCCCCGTCCCTCTCCTCACACACACCCGCCCCGTCCCTCTCCTCACACACACCCGCCCCGTCCCTCTCCTCACACACACCCGCCCCGTCCCTCTCCTCACACACACCCGCCCCGTCCCTCTCCTCACACACACCCGCCCCGTCCCTCTCCTCACACACACCCGCCCCGTCCCTCTCCTCACACACACCCGCCCCGTCCCTCTCCTCACACACACCCGCCCCGTCCCTCTCCTCACACACACCCGCCCCGTCCCTCTCCTCACACACACCCGCCCCGTCCCTCTCCTCACACACACCCGCCCCGTCCCTCTCCTCACACACACCCGCCCCGTCCCTCTCCTCACACACACCCGCCCCGTCCCTCTCCTCACACACACCCGCCCCGTCCCTCTCCTCACACACACCCGCCCCGTCCCTCTCCTCACACACACCCGCCCCGTCCCTCTCCTCACACACACCCGCCCCGTCCCTCTCCTCACACACACCCGCCCCGTCCCTCTCCTCACACACACCCGCCCCGTCCCTCTCCTCACACACACCCGCCCCGTCCCTCTCCTCACACACACCCGCCCCGTCCCTCTCCTCACACACACCCGCCCCGTCCCTCTCCTCACACACACCCGCCCCGTCCCTCTCCTCACACACACCCGCCCCGTCCCTCTCCTCACACACACCCGCCCCGTCCCTCTCCTCACACACACCCGCCCCGTCCCTCTCCTCACACACACCCGCCCCGTCCCTCTCCTCACACACACCCGCCCCGTCCCTCTCCTCACACACACCCGCCCCGTCCCTCTCCTCACACACACCCGCCCCGTCCCTCTCCTCACACACACCCGCCCCGTCCCTCTCCTCACACACACCCGCCCCGTCCCTCTCCTCACACACACCCGCCCCGTCCCTCTCCTCACACACACCCGCCCCGTCCCTCTCCTCACACACACCCGCCCCGTCCCTCTCCTCACACACACCCGCCCCGTCCCTCTCCTCACACACACCCGCCCCGTCCCTCTCCTCACACACACCCGCCCCGTCCCTCTCCTCACACACACCCGCCCCGTCCCTCTCCTCACACACACCCGCCCCGTCCCTCTCCTCACACACACCCGCCCCGTCCCTCTCCTCACACACACCCGCCCCGTCCCTCTCCTCACACACACCCGCCCCGTCCCTCTCCTCACACACACCCGCCCCGTCCCTCTCCTCACACACACCCGCCCCGTCCCTCTCCTCACACACACCCGCCCCGTCCCTCTCCTCACACACACCCGCCCCGTCCCTCTCCTCACACACACCCGCCCCGTCCCTCTCCTCACACACACCCGCCCCGTCCCTCTCCTCACACACACCCGCCCCGTCCCTCTCCTCACACACACCCGCCCCGTCCCTCTCCTCACACACACCCGCCCCGTCCCTCTCCTCACACACACCCGCCCCGTCCCTCTCCTCACACACACCCGCCCCGTCCCTCTCCTCACACACACCCGCCCCGTCCCTCTCCTCACACACACCCGCCCCGTCCCTCTCCTCACACACACCCGCCCCGTCCCTCTCCTCACACACACCCGCCCCGTCCCTCTCCTCACACACACCCGCCCCGTCCCTCTCCTCACACACACCCGCCCCGTCCCTCTCCTCACACACACCCGCCCCGTCCCTCTCCTCACACACACCCGCCCCGTCCCTCTCCTCACACACACCCGCCCCGTCCCTCTCCTCACACACACCCGCCCCGTCCCTCTCCTCACACACACCCGCCCCGTCCCTCTCCTCACACACACCCGCCCCGTCCCTCTCCTCACACACACCCGCCCCGTCCCTCTCCTCACACACACCCGCCCCGTCCCTCTCCTCACTCACACCCGCCCCGTCCCTCTCCTCACTCACACCCGCCCCGTCCCTCTCCTCACACACACCCGCCCCGTCCCTCTCCTCACACACACCCGCCCCGTCCCTCTCCTCACACACACCCGCCCCGTCCCTCTCCTCACACACACCCGCCCCGTCCCTCTCCTCACACACACCCGCCCCGTCCCTCTCCTCACACACACCCGCCCCGTCCCTCTCCTCACACACACCCGCCCCGTCCCTCTCCTCACACACACCCGCCCCGTCCCTCTCCTCACACACACCCGCCCCGTCCCTCTCCTCACACACACCCGCCCCGTCCCTCTCCTCACACACACCCGCCCCGTCCCTCTCCTCACACACACCCGCCCCGTCCCTCTCCTCACACACACCCGCCCCGTCCCTCTCCTCACACACACCCGCCCCGTCCCTCTCCTCACACACACCCGCCCCGTCCCTCTCCTCACACACACCCGCCCCGTCCCTCTCCTCACACACCCGCCCTCCCGAGCGATTTGGTCTAGGTTTATAACCTGGCCGTGGACAATTGACCGGATGCCAATTCTTACGTCCCAAAATCACTTACGTCCTCTAATTACTCAACACAAAGCTGCTATTAGGACAATATCCAACTCTGGCCCCAGACATCACTCGGTACCCCTACTCAAATCTCTGAATATGTTAGACATTAAGTCACTGCACATTCACTCATGTGTATTATACATATACAAAACGCTAAATTGTAATGCCAATCCTGATCTCAAAAGCTTCATAGAAGGTTGTAACAGAACCCATGAGCACCACACCAGAAATAAATACAGTTTTGATATTCCTAGAGTACGACTTAATCAAACCAGAAATGCTCTACAAATCAAGGGGCCCAGGATGTGGAATGACCTTCCAAACCATGTTAAAGACAGTACCTCTCTCAACCAGTTTAAGTTAAAAACGAAGCTATACCTAATAAATTCCATGTAACCTACCTTACCCTTCTATTGTCAACCCATGTATGTTTTTTTTTTTTTTTTTTTGTTTTACAAATCAACGCTGTTTTAATGTAATTTTCTGTAATAATTTATAATTGTATTTGTGCTGTTTTTTCAACAATGTTCCCCCCCTCTTTTACCTCTATTTTTATTTGTACTCAACGCATTTTTTTCTTTTTACCCATTAGTTTTAAGCTTTAGTCAGTAGTGTTTTTTCCTGCCCGAAACGCTTTGCGTAATAGTGGCTTTAGGCATTGTATGTACTAGCTCTATCTATAAAGCCAACAAACTTTGTAAAATCTCTTTATGTATGTACCTTTGCCTAAATAAAAATTATTATTATTATTATTATTATTATTATTATTAACTATACGCCTCTGTTCACCCAGCAGTGAATGGGTACCTGGTTGTTAAATGATTTGACGGGTCGTATTCCAGGGAAAATTACGATTATGAACCTGCCCAAAACGCTATGCGTGCTAGTAGCTTTACAAGAATGTAAAAACTCTTGTACTGTATATGTAAATAAATAAATTAAGTGGAATGGGCTCTAGCAAAGAAGCTGGAGCCCTGTGGTACTGGGCTAAGATATTACAATAAAAATTTAAGTTTTCTTGTCTATGTATATCTATTGTTACACTTACAGATCGTAGACGGTATCGGGAGAGCTATATCTACAGTGACAGATATGCAGAGATGGGAGGCCTTTCCGATACTTTAGGAGGTCTCCGAGGATATTTAGCCAAGACTTCAGCAGACCAACGCGTCTCTGTCATCTCCAATACGTCATCTAACACTACCAGTGGAATAGTTTCTGATCGTGTCTTGTCACTTGATGGGAGTGAAGGTAAATTTGGGAGCCTTGGTTAAATTTGGCTAGTTTTTTTTTTAATAGGTGATATACTGTATCTTATAAACAGGTGATTTTTGCCTAGCAACAACTGCATGTAGCTGCTGGGATGAGAAGACTTGGGGCACTTACATGGTTACCTGTAAGTTATGGTGTTAATGTGTGTGCCGCAGAGCAGAGACGCCATCAGTAGAGGGTTTTGAAGCCTTACAATAAGTTAAATTAACAGTATCTAAAATACAGAATCTCATTATGGGGAAAATTCAATTGCTGGAAAGGTTTCTCCTCGCAATCTGAAAAATTCATGGAGCTCATATATGTCTCGTCTAACTTGTATCATTTCACCCAAGGAAGGAATATTTTAGATCTGGTCTGGGCAGCAGTTTTAAGAAGTACAGTACTCTTGTGCAGTGCTAATTGATCTTTTGCATATTTTGAAAAACGTGCATAATAAATAGATATACAGTACCTGTACTGTATTTGCAATTTTCTTTACAATGTTACTAAAGTAATCTTGTCTTTATAAAATTTTTGGTCAATTTGAAATTTAGGAGATACTAATCTACAGTCCTTTAAACACTAGATGATCTCGACTCTGAGATTATGATCAACACACCACCTGCTGCAAGTATTGAAAGTGGAGTAGAATCCCTCACCAGGTCTCTTTCTCGGCTAGACTCATCCTCAAGTAGCACCCACGCTCATACTCCGGATTTTGGTATGTAGACTTGCCGCATACTTCTGGTTTTCCTAAATGTTTGCACACAAGCTTATGTCTTTCATTTGCTCATTATCACTTTGTTGACGACTTTTCTGATTTGTTAGATGATGTGAATGGCAAATAAGTCAACTTCCAATGCTATGAGTTTTATGCTGAGTGATTCACTTTTATGAGCTATAATAAGAGTTATAGCATAGATGATATGACTGCATTACATAAATATATAATCTGGTCTTATGAAATGATTATACTGTACAGTATATATAATCTGGTCTTATGAAGTGGTGGGGTGCTGCTGTGGATTACTACTGAAGTGTGGATGTGCTTGCTTATACATGATGTTAGTCTGAATGATATAGGAGGATTTATTTTTTATTTTTAATAAAGCTTTTTATATGCAATACCTGTACTGTATACTGTATCTATAAATTGTTTTTCACTTCATTCTTTTATCTTGGCTGATGCCTTCTTGCTCCCCATGAAAGTGGGGAGTGAGGTAATGAGGTATGTTTTGTATGTAATTCATGTAACCCATGATACCAGTATACCATTGTTGAGGACAGAAAGCTGTCAAACCGAATTTAACGTGAGTGACATGCACATCCCTCATCACACAAAGTACAGCAATTATCACAGTCTATATAACCTTTCTCATTTTGTTTGTTCTTCATCTTGTCTATCAACAAAATGTTTCGAAAAACGTATCCCATTAACAACGTTGGAAGCAGGAACGATAATGCTTCATGTGTAGAGTTTGTATATTTTGGTTAAATGTTTATGTATTTATATGTACAGTACTTTCATATATGGTACATATATAAAAAGTATATTTTGGCTACCTTTTTCAATATTGTAATATTCTTATTCTAAGTACAGTACAGTACAGCAGTTGAATTTTCTTTTATGATTTTTTTTGTTTACTAAGCAGTGCTCCTCACACATTTACAGTGTTTTACTACAGTATTTGTATTTTCAATACAGGTATTTTGATTTTATTAGACCAGTAATTAAACAGTAATCTGTATTTCCTACTTTAAATAGAATTTTAGAAATACAGGTACTATTTATATTATGCACACTGACATTTATGGAACCAATTGTTTTTCTTATTACTATCCAGATGAAGGGAGTTTAAATCGCCCCTCCTTCACACCGCCAGCTTCAACTCCACCAACTGGAGGACGGTTAATTGGATCTACAGGAATGTCTGGAAGTGAAGCAGGTGGAGTGTCTTTAGGTCGAGCAGGTAGTGTCCATTCCTCCTCCTCACAGCACTCTGCCTCCACGGTTCGATCCAGATATTCTCTTGTCCCACATAGGCTTCCCCCTGAACTGACACTTGGAGCTGATCTTGCAGACCTTTCATTGACACCTGATCTGCCACATCTTGCTGACTTGCCAGGAATGGCTGCAGAAAGATCAGGGCGGAGTGGAGATGAAGAAAGTGATCTGTGTACAGGCATGTCTCACACACAACATAATTGCTGTTCCACATGCTGTGATGATGACAATACTTCAATAACTTCAACTGATGACCCTGAAGATGATGAAAATGTTGAAGTGCATTGTAAATGTGGATCTTGTGCAATGTGTATTTTACACCAGGCCTCTGCAGGCTTTTTACATCAAAAACTAGATAGTGAAAACTCAAGTGTAGCAGCACAGAGAGGAGAGACAGGGCCGCATACCTATCATGATTCCTTGGACTCTGCCAGTGCATCGGGTCATTTCTTTGGGAGCCCAACCTTTGTAAGTGATGATGCTTCTGTGATGGTACAACCAGACCTTGATGAGTCAGGTACTTCGACATATCATTTTTCAGAGGAAGATTTTAGCCAGCTGGATAATAATGATGATTATGTGGAGTTTTTCAAGGATGGCTTGCGGTTTCCAGAGCAAAGTAGTAACCAACTTGAACAAAGAGAAATAGATGAGGAGAGAACTATGACTCCACCGGCCAGTATCCATCGTGTCAGTCCACAAGGGTTGGGTGCTCAAGGGCTACTAACTCGGAGAGGTGGGGTACAGGCAGTTACTTCAACCTCAGAAGGAGGGGCTTCAACTGGATCAGATCAACAGGATGAAGAAAACTTAGATTATTCTGTTGAGAGTGCCCAGGCATCTTTGTTAGCATCTTACTCTCCTGCCTTAGCAATATCTTTGGGAGGATATCAACCTCGTGCTTCAGTATCATCCACATATGATACAGATAGTGACTATGTGCAGGTGTCGGGGCCTGATGATCGTTTCTTGTTAATACCACCTGCTCCTGTTTCCATGTCAACTGTCAAAACTATCACTCCTATAGCAATAGCTTCCTCACGTGTTAACATTGCTTCACCAAATGACCCTCTTCCCAAGAATGATGAGCAATGTAGTATAATGGCATCCTTATCAGCTGATGCTGCCATTAGTGACACAACAGTAGCCAATTCAAGTGAAGCGCCTGCTAAATTTATAACGTCAAAGCCGAGGATCACTGTGCTTAAAGCTCACACTCAGTTGGCAGCTACAGCTGCTCCATCATTCACATCAGTTCCACTAAGTAGAGGTGTAGTACACACTTTACCACAAGTTCATCCAAGACCAAAAATGGATACAGTTCAATCATTGCAACGTGGTACTGCTCAGCTGCCAGAAATGCGACCATTGGGCCTTCCACCTCCTTATTCTCGTGACCATGGCACAAACAAAATTAAAGTGGCTGGTGTTCAAAATGCTGCAGAAGTACCTGTTATTAGAAAGAATAATTACCTTGATGTACGTGCTTCGTCATCCATAAACAAAAATAAAGCTCGTGCTCATCCAGAACAGCATCCCACAGTTACCCCAAGAAGCCTGTATCTTAGACATCAACAAAAAGCATTGCAACAACAACAGCTCAAACATCAACAACAGTTACAACAGTTACAACAACGATTGAGTAGTGAAACAGTTTATCAGCCAGCTGCTTATGCTCAAGTTGTTGGTGTACCACTGTTGCCATCACCTACATACACAGGTTATCAACAACAGCAGCAGCAACAACAACAACAACAACAACAACATACACAATCTGGAGGTATTCACCAGTCAGTATATCAACAGCATCAGCTCCAACAACCTCAACATAATTATCTTTATCAACCATATATAAAGAATTTCTTCCAGAACCCCCCACCTCCCTCACCACATCATGGTTATGGTGTTGGTGCTGGGCCAGGAGGTAGTGGGTACCAGGTTGCTGTCGAAGCACCATCACCCACCTACCAGTGTACCAGTGATCCTGGTACTTATTCTCCACACCAGCAATCTCTGGCCACAGTATACACTAACCAAGTCAGCTTGAGTCAGATTGAACAGTTCAAAGCTCAGCTTTATTCTGATGTGGATTATGTTATATATCCTATGAAGGATCCTGCACTGAGTAGACAGGAGTATATGGATGCTAAAAAGGGGCAAGTTATTGCTACTCATGCTCAACAACATGCCAGCAGCAGCAGCAGTAGTAGCAGTTTTGCTTACTTACCTCCACCGCCTCCATATCGCAGCCCAAAAATGTCGCCTCTTTACAGATCGACACCGAATGTTGCAGCAACATTAAGCAGCTGTAGTGGGAGTGGTAGTGGTGTAGTGACAGGTGGAGGTAATGCATCCGTTCTGTCATCCTATCCATCATATCAGAGCCTTACCTCGCACCAGCCTGGATCATCTTCAGGCTATTCCTCAATGGCACGAGGGCGCTATTTTTCACAGCAGTCCCTGGCATCCTCATCCTTGTCATCAGCACCTTCTGGTTATTCTGCATCAACACAATCTCTAACTGGAAGCTACGAACCATACTCAGAAGTGATGCAGCGGGCATCTTCCATGCTTCGTGTCCGCTCTGATGAATCTATTCTTTCATCAGCACTAGGAGAGGCGTCAGATTCTCATGCACCAACAGGCCATCCTTTACCACCACCCCCACCTTACCGGCCCAAGGTGAGGACAACTCACAAGTACGTGGCTTTTCATTGCTGTGCATGATCTGCTTGGCTCAAGTTATTAGCACTGCTATAAAATTTTAATATTTTGTCATTCTCCCTCAAAGTATGTAAACAATTTTTAAATGGAGGCCAAAAAAAAAAAAAAAAAGGTTACAGCATAGTTAAATCTGTGCTGGTATCTTGAGCCACCATTAACAACATAACAGTAATAACTGTTGCTTCTTCCTCTATTCTGCTTTCTTTATTCTTTAGTAATTCAAACATTTCCTGCAAAAAAATTAAATGTGTTTTTTTTTTTATCTAGATATTACAGTATCTACATATTTTGTATCGTGCAGTTTGCTTGTTGCATATATTTAACAAAATTGGGTAGATCTTAAGAAAGCTTAGGTATGGAATGTCTTGGTTTATGGGTTTTCTTTCATTTATTATTTAGCAATAGAAAAAAGAAGAGGAGTACTATACAGTAGTTCATGCAAATTTTATGTTTTTTATTGTTGTGAAAAATCAGGCTTTGAGTTTATGAAAAGCCATGTTTTAAACAGATCATTCCGCCACTGTTTTAGGTATGATCTGGTGTGTGTAATGCTAAAGGTTGTGCACATTAGGGCAGGGTTGCACACTAACACCGCCACCAAGGAGCTTTGCTAACTTCCTTACTAGGGAGTCACTGGAGAGAGTATTATTTCAGTCAAGAATGATAGGTCTTTCACAAAATTCAGCCTTACAGAGAGCTCCTATTGTATTATGTTAACCAGAATTTTTTTTTGTCAATCTGTAGCCTTACAGTATTTCCATACCCGTATAAACCAGGTCTTTTCTGAACAAAAGTTGATTGAATTTGTATCCATTGTTGTTTTGTTCAATTTTGTTTTGATATACTCAATACCTTATCCTCTTTAATCTCCTTTGTTATACCCTTTCTCACATTCAATTACGTCACCCTTTACTCTTTGTCTTCCTAGAAAATATAAATTAAGCTTTCTGAATCTCTATCTTCATAAGGAAACATTTTAATTTCTGGAATTCTTTGTCATCCTTCTCTAGATTTTCTAAAGAAATGGACCAATTTATAGTATGGTGCCCAAAACTGTACTGCATAATCAACAAAGGGGCTTAACAAGGGAAAGTTAAAGCTGAAGTTAGCAAGTTAACGCAATCTAATAACATTAGATTGTGTTATTATTAATACCTGAATTTACCTGATGGCTTCAGTCTTACTAGTGACCTCGATAAAGACAGGAAGCTAGTAATTACCTAAGTGTAGTTACAGGATGAGAGCTATGCTTGTGGTGTCCCATCTTCCCAGCACTCTTTTGTCATATATAAAGCTTTGAAATTACTGACGGTTTTGACCTGCACTACCTTCGCATCTAACTTGTTCCAACAGTCTACAACTGCTCACAAAAGTGAATTTTCTTATATTTCACCAGCAGCTTTGTTTTGTTAGTTCTATGACCTCTTGTTCTTGAAGTTCCAGGTCTCAGGAATTCTTCCATATCAATTTTATCGATTCCTGTTACTGTTCAGTACTGTTTGTACATTTTGTACATAGTGATCATATCGCCTTTTTTTTTCTATCTAATAGTTTTTGCATATTTAATGCCTCTAACCTCTCCTCGTAGCTCTTATCCTTCAGTTCTGGGAGCCACTTAGTGGCATGTCTTTGCACCTTTTCCAGTTTGTTGTGCTTCTTAAGATATGGGCACCATACAGCCGCTGCATATTCCATCTTTGGTCTAACAAAAGTCGTGAACAATTTCTTTAGTATTTTTCCATGCATGCATGTATTTATTTATTTATTTATTTATTTATTTATTTATTTATTTATATATATATATACATACAAGAAGGTACATTGGGATTGTGAGGATACATAGCATAGTAATTACATTCTTGTAAAGTCACTAGTACGTGCAACATTTCAGGCAGGTATTTAATGTATTGTATGTAATGTATATGTATTTAAAAGCAATTCTGAAGTTAGAAAGTGTAGCATTGACTCCTCGCACAATGTTCTTAATGTGGTCCTCAGGTGAGTTTTTTTTTTTTTTTATCTAGAACCACCCCTAGCTCTCTTTCTTTATCAGAATTCTTTAAAGATTTCTCACATAATTTATAGGTTGTGTGAGGTCTATATTCTCCTATTCCATATTCCATAATATGGTATTTATTTACATTAAGTTCCATTTAATGCAGGCGATGAGTCACAATAACGTGGCTGAAGTATGTTGACCAGACCACACACTAGAAATGGAAGGGACGACGACGTTTCGGTCCGTCCTGGACCATTCTCAAGTCGATTGTGACTCTTTGTCATCCTTTGTTCCATTTAATGGCTTATCATAGGTGTTCCCATTTGTTTTGATGATTTTATCCAGCTGGGTATTGAACTGCACCCTTGTTTTGGCATTTATGGCTTTGGCAGGAAGGCAGTTCTATGGTTTATAACCCTATGGGTAAAAAAAGCATTTCATGTTTTCTGGAAATGCTTCCCCTACATTGTGGCCTATTAAGCTTGGGATTGTTCCTTGTCTGTGTTACATCTGACCTTTTAAAGAAGTGGTCTGGATCAATATCATCCAAATAGTTCAATATTTTAAAATACTGAACAATCCATTCCAAGTAGTGGTTGGACATTTTACCGTTCAGTTCAAGTGGCTGGATGGTAGGGCGACCGTCTCGCTTCTTGCAGGTTGGTGTACAATCCTCGGCTGTTCAAGTGGTTGGACACTATTCCTCCCCTCCATCCTATCCCAAATTCTTATCCTCATTCCTTCCAAGTGTTATATAGTCATAATAATTTAGTGTTTTCTCCTGAACTTACCTTTAAAAGTTTTGATGACATCAGCCTGTCATGTCTGGTTTGCAGTGTTGTTAGCCCTGTAGCACTTGACCGTTCCTGGTATGAGAGTTGACTTAGTTCTGGGATGATTTTTGTCATCTGGTGTTGAACTTTCTCCAAAGAAGATGTCTTTCTGAAGCTGAAGAACTAACTCTCCATGCTTGGATACAATAATCCAAATGGGGGAACACCAGGAATTTATACAATTGAATAACTACCTTCTTTTCTTTGAAACCAAAAGTTAGTTTGCCTATACACGCAGAAATCACAAAAGCATGATATATCAATAAGTTTTTTTTTTTGGGGGGGGGGGGGAGAAGCCACAAGAAGTGGCTCCCACTTTTTGTGCAACTTTCAGTGATTGGTGGATTGTGACCCTATGGTACATATCTTAATTATACTGTATTATAATTTTCTAGGATTAGAACCCTGCATTTGATGGAATTATGCAGGATCTGTATATTTTTTGTCCATTTGTAAACCCAATATAAGTCTTGCAGTAATTTTGAAACTTCTGAATTTATTTCTCACCTATTTTTATATCATCAGCAAATGTGCTAATGTTACTTCTCAATCCTGTCTAAATAGTTTACATATACAGTACTGTAAGACTTTATAGGAGGGGTATAAAAATGCACATTACAAATATCATTAACAACATTACCATGCAGGATATTGATGATGGAAAGGACCTAAGAGTTAGGATCCACTAGTTACTGAGTGCTGCACAACAAGTGGGAACTGCAGTAAAACACCAGTCAAATCATAAGAATAGTCAAACTTTTGACTTAAAGGAAAAGAATGTGGTTAAGAAAAATGGTTATTCAACTGTAAAAGTTGTAACACACACAATTTTGGGTGATAACATTCAAAGAATATGATTTTCAATGTTTATTTAATAGTTTGATAAGAACAGTGGATGTTCTTGTGGGTGTGGATGTTAGAAATGGTACAATGGTGTCTTGATTGGTCGAGATGCGGATGCTCGTTACGTGCTACTGGCAGTCAGATAGGATATAGTGGTTGGAGATGGAAAGCTTGTGCAAGGCCTGAAGCCGAGAACAGAGCTTTAGTGAGACAGGAGCTGGAGAGCTCCAAGGAAGGCAAGAGCAGAGGATTCCTATTCTCTGGATTTGTATAAATATAGAACAGAATGTTGATGGACAATATTTTGTTTACAGGAAACCTTGGACAGGACTGGGAGTGATGCAGGGCCCACCACGGGAGGTGCTGGGAGGGTTCGCAGCCGGAAGTCGGGGGGGCTCCTCAGCTTGCAGCAGTTGCGGGAGCGGAGCCAACTCTTGGATGTGCCACTCATCGCTGCCCTCTGCTCAGACACAACACTCATCTCGCATCCAAGCCGCACCCCTTCCACCGATTCCTCTGCAACACCAAACAGCGGCACCCCCCCACCTGCCCAGTTTGACTCCACTGGCTCGTCAAGCACTCGTCCCTGGGACATGGACTCATCGCAGCCATCCTCCTACGTGACTAATATTTTACCTCAACCATTGATGGATACACAACAAACGAAAACCAAACGTAGGCAACGAGGTTTAAAAAACAACACGCAGATATTCGTTGTCTGGTGTTTATACTACAAATCAGGTGCCTGTCACACACATAAAATCCAAATGTAGTAGTAAGACATTCAGTGGTGTTCATCAACACCCAAGTAAAACTAGCCATCAGACTCAATTTCCTAAGGATGTAAATGACCCACTCAAGGCTAAAGTTTTCCCCTAGGTCAGTGTCTCTCTAGGCCACTGCTGCTTGTTCCTCAAGGCAATATACTAGTAACAGTTCTGTATCTTTGGCATTTGTGAAACTTCAGTTTCTCTCTTACCTCATATTTTGTATTTCTTATCAGTTTTAATAATTTTGTAGCACCTTAGTGTTTTGAACAATGATAAATGTTTGTAATACTTTGGAAAATTATATATAGTAATATAAAATCAAGATGAAATCTTTAAGTGCTACTAATGCATAGGATAATGTAAAGAAATTTGAAATGTATCACCAAGAATTTATGCCAAGTTTAATTGGGAGGTTATCTCCCAACTTAGGAGATAAGTTATTAGGATTTCCACAGTCATAAAGTGGTAAATCTGGTATGAGGTGCGGCAGAGTTTTTAGCTGCCTGTCATCATGATCTCTAGGACGTTGGCTGGGCAGTAATGTCCACATTTGTCGTAAACACTAGTAAACACACTCAGGCAACCTTTTCTTTTATTTTTGTTATGTTTTCACATGGATTTAGTCATGTGTTGTTGGCATTCATAAAGTTAATATTTTATTATGTGGCCTCATTAAACCCCACCACCATCAAAGTCATTCTTGAGGTACTGTGTTCTAGGATTGACATTCAAATTCCTAGATAATCATGTGGAAAATTTATACAGTATTTTTCTTTCAGGTACACTCTTCATTAATGCAATAATTAGAGATGGTCTTTATTACAGTAGGGTCTATGAAGCTACAAAGATTTAATTTAATTTTAGGTGTCCTTTTGTATTTTTTTATGATTGAAATGTACAGTCAGTCCTCATTATCCACGGGATAATTTTCTGAGAAAACTCTTGGTGTATGTGAATTTACAAATATTGAATTTAACGTTATATGAGATAAATAGAAATGCATTCTAGAGACCTTCTAGTGTTTATATACTTCCACAACTTCCTCAACATTACTGTAGTATACAGTATTGCTAAGTACTACCACTTCCAGTTACAAATAAAGGAAGTTTTGATAAACTTGGGGAAAAATATATTTGTTACCTATGCAGTATGTTCTTGCAAGGAGGAGGATTGGCTCTTGGGGAGACCTGCAGTTTAATTTTTGGGTATCTAATGCAAACTTTCCTCTGAATCTTCCATAACTCTAGTCTTTCCAACTTTTTAAACTGGATTAAATTTGATTTAACTGCCTCTTTCTTAAATTCCTTCCATGTACACTGAAGAAATGCTTCCTGACATTTCTGTGGCTTATTTGTGTTCCCAGATTCCACGTTTTTTGTTGTAGCTGTTAGTAGCATCTGGTTTGTGCACCTAATACTGATCTTCTGAACAGTAGCACAAGAGCATTAGAGAGGCACAAAAGATCTTGCTCAAACCTTAGTGAATTCTTTTCCTTATTTTATAAAACTTATCTGTACACACAGTTAATTATGACGGCACTGTAGCTTACAACAAACTTCTTGCAGTGCAACTTCTATGAATTACATTGTTGTTATACACTGGAGGTAAGTAATTTTGTTAATACTTTAAATAAATTTCAGTGTTGGGTATTACAGGATAATAAGAATTGTTCTTGTTTATCATTTTAGTCTACACAGCTTATACTTTCATCATATTGTATATATTTCCTTTATTTACTGGAAGGGATATATTGATAGTGTAAAAATTTCAGATATTTTATCAAAATATGAAGATTTGCTATTTCATGCAACATACATTTAGATTTCTCTAAATGCCTAAATTTTCACATCATAAAATGTAGTGTTTTAGTGTGTGTCCGTCTTTGTTGACATGCTTAACATTTCATATCATTTAGATATCCATGGAGCTGAACTGCTAAAGATACTTGTAGCAAAGTCATATTCAAATTGTGACAATGTCAGTTAGTCTATGAATTTTGCTACTTTCCCCATACAAGTGTTTTGTTTGACACATTTCATTGTGATAAACAATGAATTTGCTAGATCCTGTTTCACTCTCCTACTTTAAATTCATTTAAGAGTTCTCATCTAATTGTGTCCTCAATTCCTAATTCCTATCTGGAAAAGTGTTCTTCCCAACTTTGTCTATCTAAGTATACTGTATTGTATTTTGTTACCATGTCTCTTCTGGATCATCATCTCTCCAAGGTTTATAAGTTTTAATTCTTTGAACTTGGTCTTGAAGCTCATGTTTCTGGTATCAGCATTGTGGCAAATCTCATGCCTAAATTGTGTGTGTTTCACTGGGTGCGAGTCTCGTGCATGCATTTTTCATAATTCAGGACTGAAGGAGGAAGTGTATAAATAGGGCATGTAGTCTTTAGTTTGATTATCAATGTTTACTAACTTTGTGTATGCTGTGATATCCATGTCTTGGTCTTTTTCTCTCGCTGAGGCCTCTACTTTCTCCCTGTCAATCAATATTTTTTTTTGTCCATTCCTAATTCTCTTAACTTTTTACTAGGGTTAAACTGTAGTAGCCATTAATCTGACCACTCTTAAATTTATGAAGGCCATATAGCATTTTGCAGTCCTCATTTTTCATTGTTCTCATCAGTTAAATATCAGTAACAAATAATTTATTAAATTAATCAGGGCTTTTATTTACACCAGGATCAAAAGGAGAGCCAGTTCTGATTCATATGGTACCCAAATTATCTCTCATGATGCTTTTCTCAGTTTTCTAGTTTCATAAGTCTAATATTTTTGCTGCTATGCCAGCTTATTTTTCCCTCATGTCTTTTGTGGGACCATTTAAAAGGTCCCACACAAAGTTGAAGCTGCAGTTCATCCACCCTCTCCTGTCTGATTTAGTCACTTT
>NC_091154.1:35191619-35229119 GCF_040958095.1 Procambarus clarkii | reverse complement strand
CCTTTTAGCTCCAATCTTGTTATTCATATATGTTGTTCCTTTTGTGAATACTCTTTATGTAATATATATATATATATATATATATATATATATATATATATATATATATATATATATATATATATATATATATATATATATATATATATATATGTTGTACCTAGTATCCAGAATGCAGTACTTGACCTACTATGCAAAGCCCAATTTGCCTAATAAGCCAAGTTTTCCTGAATTTATATATGTTTCAAATTTTTATGTTATGAAATGAAAAAGCTATCCATTTCATTATATATGAGTTAATTTATTTTAATTTGAGTTAAAATTAATGTAGATATATGACCGAACTTAACCTACCCTACCTAACCTATCTTAACCTAACCTAAACTAACATAACTAAGTCAATAATTTATGATCTTAATATAATATAATAATAATATTTCAAATAAACTACAGTAATTGTAAACAATATTTTGAAAATAAAGAAAATCACTCCGCCTATTTGGCAAATCAGGCCTTGCATAGTAGGTCGAGAAGTGCGTTCTGGCTACTAAGTACGACATATTATTTATATATATAAAATGATAAAAGATGAAGGAACATGCAAGCCATAAATGACTGAGAACTCTGGTTGGGTCATTTAGAGTTCTTATACTAGTGGTGTGTGTATAATATATATATACAGTATATATATATATATTATATAATATATATATATGTACATACACAAATATATATATATATGCAACAACGATCACAAAAACATTGATCCAAGTACCTGTATGCGTAAGAACCACATTTGAATAATTTGAAAATGCTACAGTGTGGATCATTAAAAAATATAAAGTGTTTGGTTGTAGTCTAAATCAGTACATTGTCTCAGTACTTATTTAGAAGATAAGAACAATGTAGATGGAGTAGAGGACAAGTTGTTTACTGAATGTGATTCCAAGGAGGAGGGTATTAAACAAAAAGAATCCACCTAAGCATTCTCTAGTTCTTTTAAGTGTGGTTTTCCACATTATATATATGTATGTATGTGTGTGTGTGTGTATGTATTTTATATAATATATATATATATTGTACCTAGAAGCAAGAATGCACTTCTCGGTCTACTATGCAAGACCCGATTTGCCTAATAAGCCAAGTTTTCTTTATATATTTTTCTAATTTTTTCTTATGAAAAGATAAAGCGATCCATAAAGCGATCCATTTTATGATGGACGAGTTAATTTTGTTTAATTTGAGCTAACACTAACGTAGATATATGACCAAACCTAACCAACCCTACCTAACCTAAACTAACATAACCAAGTCAAAAATTTATGTTCTTATTATAATATAATAATAGTATTTCAAATAAACCAATTGGAATTTTTTTTTTTAAATAAGGAAAATGACTCAGTCTATTAGGCAAATCGGGCCTTGCATAGTAGGCCGAGAAGTGCGTTCTGGCTACTAGATCTAGATCTAGATATATATTATATATATATATATATATATATATATATATATATATATATATATATATATATTATAATATATATATAATATATATATATATATATATATATATATAATATATATATATATATATATATATATAATATATATATATATATATATATATATATATATATATATATATATATATATATAATGTCGTACCTAGTAGCCAGAACGCACTTCTATGCCTACTATGCAAGGCCCGATTTGCCAAATAAGCCAAGTTTTCCTGAATTAATATATTTTCTCTATTTTTTTTCTTATGAAATGATAAAGCTACCCATTTCATTACGTATGAGGTCAATTGTTTTTTATGCGAGTTAAAAATAACGTAGATATATGACCGAACCTAACCAACCCTACCTAACCTAACCTAACCTATCTTTATAGGTTAGGTTAGGTTAGGTAGCCGAAAAAGTTAGGTAGGTTAAAAGGTTAGGTAGGTTAGGTAGTCGAAAAACAATTAATTCATGAAAACTTGGCTTATTAGGCAAATCGGGCCTTGCATAGTAGGCATAGAAGTGCGTTCTGGCTACTAGGTACGACATATATATATATATATATATATATATGTCGTACCTAGTAGCCAGAACGCACTTCTCAGCCTACTATGCAAGGCCCGATTTGCCTAATAAGCCAAGTTTTCATGAATTAATTGTTTTTCGACTACCTAACCTACCTAACCTAACCTAACCTAACTTTTTCGGCTACCTAACCAAACCTAACCTATAAAGATAGGTTAGGTTAGGTTAGGTAGGGTTGGTTAGGTTCGGTCATATATCTACGTTAATTTTAACTCCAATAAAAAAAAATTGGCCTCATACATAATGAAATGGGTAGCTTTATCATTTCATAAGAAAAAAATTAGAAAAAATATATTAATTCAGGAAAACTTGGCTTATTAGGCAAATCGGGCCATGCATAGTAGGCCAAAAAGTGAGTTCTGGCTACTAGGTACGACATATGTATATATATATATATATATATATATATGTGTCGTACCTAATAGCCAGAACGCACTTCTCAGCCAACTATGCATGGCCCAATTTGCCTAATAAGCCAAGTTTTCATGAATTAATGTTTTTTCGACTACCTAACCTACCTAACCTAACCTAACCTAACTTTTTCTGCTACCTAACCTAACCTAACCGATAGAGATAGGTTAGGTTAGGTTAGGTAGGGTTGGTTAGGTTCGGTCATATATCTACGTTAATTTTAACTCCAATAAAAAAAAATTGACCTCATACATCATGAAATGGGTAGCTTTATCATTTTATAAGAAAAAAATTAGAAAAAATATATTAATTCAGGAAAACTTGGCTTATTAGGCAAATCGGGCCTTGCATAGTAGGCTGGGAAGTGCGTTCTGGCTATTAGGTACGACATATGTATATATATATATATATATATATGTGTATATATATATATATATATATATGTGTATATATATATATATATATATATATATATATATATATATATATATATATATATATATATATATATATATATATATATATATATATATATATATATATAATACACACATACATATTACTGTTACGAACTACAATCATGTACAGTGTAATTCACATAGAATGGACAAATTCATACTGAATCCATCAGCAGCAAAAGAACTAACACTACGAGTTTTGATATTTTGTGCTATTTTGTAGCAAATCTAATTATCCTTATGTTTGTTGAAACAGTAGAAACATTTGACAGTAATATGCATATTTGTGCATATTTGTATAGAAATATCACATGAAACTGTTCTACTGGTGGTGTTCCATTATTTTCCAATGCATCCAATCATAATGATCTTGTTTCCAGAATTAAATGCTGCTATTGCCTCCCATATAGATTGACTTTCATTTGAGTTGGAGTCCACTGTACAATACTGTATTCCCATTTTTCATAGTATATATTTTTCTGTTTGAAGTGAATATAGTGTACATGTTGGCATCAGTGCCCAAATAACCAAGGTTAGATCACACAGTGCTTTGACCAGCTGGTCATGTGGTCATGACTAAAAGTAACTATTTAATAAAAATAGTTGTAAATCATGGTTGTGGTTAAGTGGAGGAATACATTTGTAATGACAGCATCATATTCGCTGAAATATACTTGTGGCTTGATAAAGACACTGTGCAGAGAAAAACGACGAAGATACGCTTTTCTTCACAATCCAAGTTTTGAAGGACTTGCTGGATAAATGTAAACAAGGTGAGTGGAGGGGTTTGCTGAGAAAATGTGGCACTGTATTACTGTGATGGTGGTATTGTCATGCTAATTTTAATGGCTTTTACAACTGTCATGAATTATAAACGCAAGAAATACACAGAAAAACAATTGTATTGGAGATTTTGATTGTAAAGGTAATAAATATAACTTTGTGGTTATATCGCCAATATGCACTCTTAATTTTTCAACTGCTGATCACAGTATAATGTTCCAGTCCAATTCTGTATCATAGTTTTGATGACTACTGTATATACATTAGTCAAATTAAAACTGTAATAATGTACATTTGCAAACAATCCGTCGGTTTGTGTATTTACTCTCTAACGCTTAGAAGTAACTTTATAATCTTCATAGGCATGGTAGAAGTATAGTTATGAGTTGTTAGACACAGAGAAGCACATGCATGCTCACTTGTGTACACTCTCGCTAGCCCCCACCGCTCCCATCCCACACTACTCTTACTAGCCCCCACCGCTCCCATCCCACACTACTCTCTTACTAGCCCCCACCACTCTCTTACTAGCTCCCACCACTCACACCCCACACTACTCTCATACTAGCCCCCCACTGCTCCCATCCCACACTACTCTCTAACACCACACACCTTTTCTCTCAATTTCTTTACAAAGTTGGGCAAATAAAGTCTGACTGAAATGGTCAGTGTACTGTAAACCACTAATGAAGTGGTCAATTTAATGTACTGTAGTTAGCCAAGTGCCACTGTTTCATGATGCAAAATGTAATGAATTCTAGTATTTTCTCCTTTTTTAATTAAAAACTTATTCTTTTAATGATTTGGCCATTAAATTCCTACTCAAAATTTCCATAACACTCCAATAGATTCCAAGTAGCCAGTCAAGATTACCCACCTATCTTGATCTGGAGTCATTTCTTAAAAGTTCTTTGGAATTTAAAAGTTATTAGTGCTTTACAATGATCAGTGATGATTAATACATGTATGGATGGTAACTGAACCTTTTCTCCAGCATCTCTTGAATATCCCGTTCAAATGATGCTACTGCAGTCTTCCCGGCTTGTTGCTTTCTTTTGATACACTAATTTCTTCTGCCTTTTTCCTCTAGCATATGTGACTTATCTACAACATTTGGATAGTGAACATTTAAAATTTGTTTGTAGTGTTGTATACACTCTTTAATGTCAACTGGATATTCAGTATCAAGAATTTGTCTACTAATGGTATTGTTATTAATATGATGTTGATATTTAGGCCTCAGGCAAGGCACTAAACTGTTCAGTGCCATCTTATGATATTGTTCTTTGCTCAGCTTCACTTCCAAACATTATCTTACTACAGACCTGCATGTTGAGAGCATCAGTGTCCTATATGATTCATCGTATTCCTGTAGTACAGTTGGGTTCATTCTTAACTCAGTCAAGAATTCCAGGTTCAAATCCTGGGCAGGAAACAGAAATGGTTGGGCACATTTCCTATCGCCTAATGCCGCTGTTCACTTAGCAGTAAGTAGGTACCTAGGAGTTAGTCATCTTGTTATGGGGTTGCATCCTGGGCAGAGTCAGTAATTCGACCTTGAGGGAAGGGGGGGGGGGACTTTGATACAACCCTAATGTGTATGAATACACTACGGCTGCCTGTTCCCCGACACAATGAATTATTAAATTATCATTATTTTGACAATTCAGCTACTAAATGCAGTAGCTAACCCCTTGAGATTTGACCGAAATGAACTTTTTTCAAAGTTCATGCTCTTGTTTTCTAATAAAAGTATCTCAAAGTAGTCCTTGGGTTTGTCAGAGGTGAGTGGTTTCCCATTATCAGAGGCAGGCAAATTGTGAGTCCTATTGAGGTCCCGCCCCTAGGCCAACTACTGACCTTCTCCAAGATGCAACCCACAACAGTTGCTTAACCCCCAGATACATATGTACTGCTGCGAGAACAGTCTCATCAGGTGAAAGGAAACAACCTGCTGCAGGAATTGAAACTGGGATCTTTCAGCTGTGACCCAACTGTGCCCATTTTCAGAGGCAGGAAGCCTGTTTGGCTGACCATCCCACAAGATGTGACCCATAACATCTGAATAAATCTCAGGTACTGTACTTATTTACTGTTAGGTGAACAGAAACATTGGGCGTAAGGAAATTTGACTAAACATCTTGCCCTTCTGGAGAATGGAACTTGGGATCAACTGGTTGTGAATTGTTTGCTAGGCATCATAACTTCATTGGTAAACATTTTACAACACGTTATTCACACAAGTGAATATAAAAAGAAAGCCAGTTTGGCAATACTGTATAGCACTATCTGTTGGTAAAAATGCTGTATTCAAGAGTTCCTAGAGAGTAGGAGAATAGCACACTCATATAAACTGTTCAATGTGCCAGATTCACAGGTGATTTGATTGAGAGACCTGTGGTGTACAAGAACCATAGTTGTTGATTGACCATAGGCACAACAATGCCATTCTGACAAAAGCACAGGTCTATGTTCCATTAGATCTGTGCTTTTGTCAGAATGAGAAATGTGTTATTTGGTTATGTATTGGACATACAGGAGTAACACTTGGCCACTCTAGATCAGCAACCAGAGTGCAACTCAGAGTTACTCCTGAGACTGATGGATGCCTACTGCCTACTATACAATGTTCCATTAAATGCTAAGTGTTAATCTTGTATATCCAATACATAACCAAATAAACATTTCTCACTTCCTACCACAGTAATAGGACAAGAACCAGGAGAATAGGTTGCATTTGATGTTATGTATTTCATTACTTATAGGTAACCATCCATTCCTTCAGTAGATATGAATCACTAGGGTGGGTTAATGGAGTACTGTAAATATATTTACAGTAATTAAAAGCATACAGGTCTGCTACTGTTCACCCTATGTACTGTACGTTTACAGTATCGTATTACACACTTCTATATTTGTATTTAAAAAAAATAGATTAGTTGGTGAAAATATATTTATGCAAGGAATAATAAAAAAAAAAAACAGATTTTACCCCAAAGCTGGTCAGTCTGCACCATACCTACATTGCCTTTACAAATGAAATTTTGAAGTATTTATTCTTAAATATTTCATCATAAAACATCATAACTTGAAAAATAAAATATTTTTAATATATTGATTATTTCACATTTTCAAATTAAGTTTAAAATTGTAAAATGCCACCAATTTTTCTTTTATTCATTATGGTCTCAGAATGGCATAAATGTTCATTTTCATTTCTCTTTGGTATAGTTTGAGAGTATAGTTTACAGTATAAAACATTGTCAATATGGCCTTCCAAATGTGCCAAATTTAGATGCAAAAATGTATACTGTAACTCCAAAAGTTATGGGTTTATGAAAAACGATAAAAAAGACACTAAGAACTTTCTACATATGTAAAATTGATGAGAATCAATGAGAAACTGAATTTTTAAAGCTGTCTCAAAGTTGAAAATCCTGTTTGTAGAGAAAATTGAAGTTGAAGTTCTTGACAATGAATATGGTACAGTAGTTGTAATTTATGAATTTTCTTGCAAGTTTTAATAAATATTGCTTGGCATTCATACTCGAATACGTGAAAGTTGTAGGTCAATGTCTTGTGAAATGAAGTAAAGAAAAATTATTAAAAAAAATAAAAATTAATTTTACATACTGTACAGTGGCACCTTGACTTACAAATTTTTTGTTACGACCCCAATTTCGTTGGAAAATATGACTCGACTTACGACCTTAGCTGATACACGTATGGGTCGACCGAGCGCGTGGTTCCCGGTGGCACAGGAGACCCCACCTCAGTTTACCAGAGCTGTCCGCTTAGTGATGATTGTGCTTGAATTCTTTGTAAAGAATTTCATTGTTTTTGTGCTGCTTTTTTTTTTAAATCTATGTACTGTATTTGTTTTGTGATATACAGTATAAAAGTATTATATATCACCATGGGTCTCAAGAAAGTCAGTGGTAAAGTTCAACTTAAGAATATAGTTGTGAGTAGAGGCAGTCCCTTCCTCATTAACAAAATATGTGAAGTATGGGAAGAACTGCAAAATTTTGTTGATAATACCGAGCATTCCATTGCATTGACCTTTTAAATGACAATGTGATGTCTCACTACAGACAAGTGTTAAAATGTAGGGAAAAACCAAGTGTGTTTAGACAGATTCTTAGTAAGACAAGCAAGCAGCAAGCCACAACCAGGTCCTAGAGGTATGCCTGCAAAACGTAGGAGAGAATACCCCTGAGAAGTCATCACTGATGTTATAATAGAAGGGGACTCCCCTTCCAAACGGTAACACCTCGCCTCACCATTTTCCATAAGCCAACAAGAGTCCTCAATAAAGGTAAGATATACATACTGTACTGTATTGTAGCTAGTACAATAGTAGTAGTATTCTGTATAAAATGTATTTTTAAGTACAGTAAATATTTTTGGGGGTGTGGAACAGATTAATTCAATTCACATTATTTCTTTTGGGAAATTTTTTTTCGAGTTACGACTCATTTGGTAACGGATTAAATTCGTAAGTGGAGGTACCACTGTGTATATGTTTGTAAAATATATATTATATATATATATATATATATATAAATGCGAACAAGCCTGAATGGTCCCCAGGACAATATGCAACTGAATATATATATATATATATATATAATATATATATATATATATATATATATATATATATATATATATATATATGTCGTACCTAGTAGCCAGAACGCAATTCTATGCCTACTATGCAAGGCCCAATTTGCCTAATAAGCCAAGTTTTCATGAATTAGTTGTTTTTCGACTACCTAACCAACCTAACCTAACCTAACTTTTTCGGCTACCTAACCTAACCTATAAAGATAGGTTAGGTTAGGTAGGGTTGGTTAGGTTCGGTCATATATCTACGTTAATTTTAACTCCAATAAAAAAAAATTGACCTCATACGTAATGAAATGGGTAGCTTTATCATTTGATAAGAAAAAAATTAGAGAAAATATATTAATTCAGGAAAACTTGGCTTATTAGGCAAATCGGGCCTCGAATAGTAGGCTGAGAAGTGCGTTCTGGCTACTAGGTACGACATATATATATATATATATATATATATATATATATATGTCGTACCTAGTAGCCAGAACTCACTTCTCAGCCTACTATTCAAGGCCCGATTTGCCTAATAAGCCAAGTTTTCCTGAATTAATATATTTACTATAATTTTTTTCTTATGAAATGATAAAGCAACCCTTTTCTCTATGTATGAGGTCAATTTTTTTTATTGGAGTTAAAATTAACGTAGATATATGACCGAACCTAACCAACCCTACCTAACCTAACCTAACCTATATTTATAGGTAAGGTTAGGTTAGGTAGCCAAAAAAAGCTAGGTTAGGTTAGGTTAGGTAGGTTAGGTAGACGAAAAAACATTAATTCATGAAAACTTGGCTTATTAGGCAAATCGGGCCTTGAATAGTAGGCTGAGAAGTGCGTTCTGGCTAATAGGTACGACATATATATATATATATATATATATATATTTTTTACTAAAATATACATGTAATTGTTATTATATATATATATATTTAAAACATTTCATG
The DNA here is from genome assembly GCF_040958095.1 of Procambarus clarkii. NCBI lineage: Eukaryota > Metazoa > Arthropoda > Malacostraca > Decapoda > Cambaridae > Procambarus > Procambarus clarkii. Next base: position 35,219,813 of record NC_091154.1, on the reverse strand, counting down.
GGTATATTTTAATATCCATTGACTATATTAGCATTACTATATGATTAAGACCTGCTCTTTATTGTCACAACTACACTTCCACGAAGTCTCGATTTTTTTTAGAATGTGCTGATTTTCAGGATCTGAAGTCTTCGTTGCTTAATGGTCATTCAAGTCTTATGTGCCTTGATAAAATCTTTGACGAATCTGATCCCTTCAAAAGTGCTTGTGTCTTTGCTTTCCTATCGTCATTCTGAATGATATCTAGGAATTTGTTAATATTCTGTGACACATATGGTGCTAAATACTCTTCCAGTCATACTCTTCAAGTGCCTTCTTTTTATGATTACTTGCTCTGAAAATGAAATTATTGAGCCTGTGCATGCTTTTCCCCTCATTTCTACCTTGAACATTTAATATTTTAAAGATTTTAACATTTTATACATGAATGGTAGTTTCCTGGTTATATGGAACAATTGGGATCAGCCCCAGTATTAAATCTGGTAAACTGTATAATCTAAATTTTTAATTCTTCTAAATTGCTTTACTAAATCGTATTAGTTCAAATGAGAAAGCACATACTCTATATCTTGTAGCAAAATACTATATGTTAAAACCTGACTTTTAATATAAAACATAAAACCAGTGTTATTATTTTCTTATACAGTACTGTATTGCCAGTATAAATAGACACCTAATCCATATACTGTGTTAAAGGTATAACAGGTCACAACCAAACTGGATTTTGTTAAGTCAGGAATTCCATAAAATCGGAGTCTACTGTATTACCCCAGGAAAAAAAAAATACTATTTACAATGCCTTGTATATCACTTGTATAAGGTACCTGTACTTCACTTTTCTCTCTCGCATCATCACTGGCTATGGCTTCCCTACCTTGTATCTGTTTTGCTCTGGTTTTGGGAGTAAGTAATCTCATGTCCCAGTTCTTGACCAGGTTGACTACTGTCAAGCTGCAAGTACAATTCCTATAATATTTCAGTTTAGTTTATGTTAATTTTTAAACGAGATCTTTTGTATACAATCTGAATTGCGATATATTTTGCATAACAGGTAAAATATCTAAAAATGTTATGTTGGATACCTCTTTTTGAAGAATGCCTTAATTGTCAAATGATTTACTGTTGGGATATACCAAGTACAGTACTGTCCACAGTATCATTTATTCAGCGATGTGATTTTATAATTTAAAATCTGTAACTGTTGCAAATGTTCAGTTTACTCGTTTATGGTCAGTATGAAAAATGATTAAGAAATGTGTTTTAAAAATTGTCACATTTGTAGCCTGGTGATATAAACAATATAATAAAATTGGTAATACAGCATGTATAGTTTTTGGTGATGCATAACAATGTAAGTAGAGAACTGCAAACTTAAATTTCCAATCACAAATATGTGTGCAAGACTTGCCAAAAAGCTAAGCATTTTCTTTAAAAAGTACCACTCACATTATGTTCCAACAACAGCTTTAATTTTTTTTTATAAAAGTTTACACATGCAGTTATAACTATGGATTTAATGAATTCAGATGCTTCTGTATTGTAAAAATGTTGAGTTGGTCAAGGGGTTAATGATACCCGACATTATATTTTAAATTGTGCTTGAGCCAACCAAGTTATGTATTTTCAGGAAAAATTTGGAAAACTAATGATTTCAGCAATCAGTCAATCAATAGGAAAGTCATTCACAGTGCCTAGAATGTGATTACATATACGATTACATGTACAGGTATTCACCTTCAAATTAAATCAAATTTTTAATTCTAATTTAGGCTTACTGTATTGGCAGATCATTTATGATCATTAATTGCAAAGTGCTCAGTATAAAAATCTTATGATTGTTTTTAGAACTCAATTTGGCAACACCATATGCTGCCCACTGATTTTATTTTAGAATTGAGAATGGAAGGCAAAAGTTCCACAATATAAATCTGAAACTCCTGTCATCCATTTTCTAAACTTTGAAAGTAATGAATAAAAAATAATTACAATTGCTAATCTGGCCCATACAGTGGGTCTTTGGTTTATGAATGGACTAAAGTTCCCATGTTAGCCCTCAATTCTGCTATGCAAACCAAAGTCCACACACGATGAACAGTGCTTCTAATACACTATTTCAGTTTATGAAAGAAAGTGCCTCAATAAAGGTTGATAAGTGTACAAGTGTCCATATATCACATGTTACTGCCGCCTCCTCAATTTTGTCTACAAAAAGAATTGTCCTGCTTGTCTGATTTGAGGCTATCATTCAAAGTAAACAAAAAAGGGGTGTCATATTAAAATGGGGATGCATTATTGTGCATATAAGAAATCTTGTTCAAATTTACAAATGCCCTTTCGGAATGCACCCCGTTCGCATGTTGGAGGGGCGGGGGGGGACTACCTGTAGATGGTGTTACCAAAGTAGATTCTCAATACTGGTTGACTTATGTACAATAATTTAATAATTGTTTTAATTTCATTTATGAAGGGTTTGTAATTCATAAAAAATATATTGTACAGATGTTACTCATTAATATGAAACTTGTGTTTTGCAAGCAGTAGTTTAAGTCGGTGTATGTTGATGGCCAAGTCTACACCACATTTATTATCTATACCAAAAGTTGAATATAAATGTCATATTTAATAGCCAGAACCACACTACTTCACCAGGTAGTGAATGACAATGCATGCCTTTCATGCAAGGCCCAATTTGGAAAAAAAAAAAAATTGTTAAATATTTCTTTCCAAATTAGCTTGGTCCAATAAATATTATTATATTAAAGAACATGAATTACTGACGAATTAACATGAACATGAATTTATCAAACCTAACCTATGTTAGTTAAAACTAAAAATTCAAATCGGATACAATGGAAAATTTAATAAATTCGTAAGGAAAGTATTGGGAAAAATATGATTTAAGGAAAATTTAGCTTGTTAGGCAACTTAGCCTATTAGGTACAACATATACATAAACTACATACACATACATACTGTACTGTATATATAACTGCATATGAATTTGATTTAACATTACTGCAGAGTGACATTCAGTATTGCTGGCACATAAGCCACATTTCAAAGCACAAGATTTATTTTCCAACTAAAGTACATCAAGTATCATGGATTATAACTCGGGGCCCCTGTTTAATGTATGGTACATACAATGGCTTGCTTTTCTGCTTTAATTCGTGATCTGACAATCACAATTTTTTCAGTTAAGACTACTATTAATAATTTATAATAATTTTTTTAACAGGTAACAAAAATAAATTTGTAAATATATCCCACATGTCTGGTTATAATTATGTATTCACAATTATGTGGGAACCTGAAATCAAATATAATTGTCCAATTAATCTTAAGTAGTTCATCTTTTATAGACTTACATGGACAACATAAATTGTCATAGTTGATTACAAAATTTACTGTAAGTTAAGGATGCATTGATATTTAAAATGCATGTGTTTGTACATGTATAATATTTTAGTGTGCTGACAATGTTTCAATTGCAAAGGGCATTTGATTATAGGTGTACAATTTATGTTCAATAGCCTACTGTATCTACTTCTCGGTATACAATTTTTTTTTAACTGAAGTTAATTTTACAACTACCGTAATTAGTTTGTTAATAAAGTTTCCTCTTCAACATCTGGAGTTTACAAACACTGAAAACATACGTGAAGTTTCTTTACAATTTTACTGGTGACCAATTTGCAAATAGTACAGTAATGCATTTTGTGTGCAAACCCTGACTAATTTTGTTCACTAAAATGGTTTTACAGTTCATTTCATTCACTTTCACACAATAAAATCAGATGTGTAAGCATAGTTTGGAATGTGTTTCATACACAGTGCCTTTAAACTATAATACTGCATTATCAATCACTTTATATTATATATACTATGTATAATTTGCCTATTAGGAATATTGATGTAGACTGCATGAAGCATGGGTCAATGTCATTATTGTTTATTATATACAGTACATCAAATTAAATGTTAAGTACATATCAAGTTATTGCCTGCATAAAATGTGCAGTTTATAACAATGTGTTCAAAAATGGAGAAACATGTCATTGTGCATTTACTGGCAGAAGATTATTTATCTGTGGGTATGTGCTCGTGTAGGTTTTAGTCTTGAAAATTGTTTCTATTTCATTATTTTCACATCATGAATTTCGTGAAAGTCATTTGGTGAAGTACTGTGTTGGATTTAGATTCACTTCATTTTCTTGTAACCCCCATCGCCCCTCTCCCAATTTATATTTGTCTGTGATGGCTGCTTCTGCAGGAATGACTAGGTATGTTGGTGTCTGCATGATTGGTTTTAAAACCATTTCATAATAGTTTTTCTTGTTATAATTTAAGAATGCACAATAACCCTAGTTATATCACATTCCCAATGTCCATTTTTTGTGGGCTAACAAATTTCAGAAACATTTCCCCAAGTACAGGCATTTCAATTGTCTGAGATATGCAAGTGATAAAAAGTAGGATAAGATGAAGGCCATTTACATTAACTTGTCTATTGTGCAATCGTAGTGTAATTTTGAAGTGAATACATAAGGTTTAAATTAAGTTAGATACTATTGGAATCCATGGAACATGTTTATATTTTGTACTTGACTGACATGTATATAGCAGTGTACAAGTAGGAAGTGTACCACTGTTGTCCACAGGAGCAGTGTACATAATCATTGTATATACCATTTGTGCATATGAACAAGAAAATTAATAAAAATAAATGGAAACCATATTTTGCATTTATTGTTGAATATAGTAATTAGGCATCCCATTTCAACATCTGAAATCTTTGGTGTTCCTTAACTCTCTTGAGCCATGTATATGTTTCTACTATACTGTACATGAAACTGGACATGCAGTAAACTTCAGTATTTGTGACTAACTTTATAAGTATGTAATTATCAAAAGAAGGCACCAAGCCAGGAAGACTGTGTAGCTAGCATCAGTGTCGCCGGATATTCAAAAGGTGCTAAATGTCACTTAGGATGTCAATATGAGAACAAAAGCACACAAGATGAGCGATATTATATTCACCAAGGATTCTATCTAGGGACAGTATGAGAGCAAGACATGCAATGATCTTGAAAATTTGGACAGTCTATAAGGAGGTGCACGACTAAGTACAACAATACAGTTTGGACAATAAGCAGTGCACCATTCCATTAAATGCCTGCGAGTTGGAGAGTGCGAGCCAATAAGGAATCTAGCCAAAGCTGTTTCCCACTGTCCTATTACGGTGGTAGGAGGAGCCTTTACCATGTGGGGTCCAGATCTTGTAACACTTTGTAAGTGGGACCCCTCACTGAGGGCAAGGATGGAATGGCAGGAGATGTAGCAATCACAAACCAAGAGGGCATCTTACAAATGAGAAATCCATACAGAAAATGGAAGGTGGTGAAAAAGAACAAAGGCCCACATGAATGGGCCCTTTGACTGCTGGGACGGCAGTCAAAGTATGGCATAAGCAAGTGTTGAGGATGTTGCTGGGACCGCACAAGATAGTGAAGGTAGTAATGATCAGGACGCTCCTATATACAGGACACCTGTTTCCACATATAAACTTAGGGTAGAGGGGATGGGGGGGAATGAAAGGCAGTAGAGATGAAGCATAATTCTGTATGGTGCAAAGTATCAAGATGATGAAGGGTCAAAGGAGAGGCAGAGGGACAGGAGGGACAGTCATAATCAAGTTTAAGACAGCACAAGAGAGGAGTGAAAACAGAAGACTGCATTTATCGGCTCCCCAGGAAGTATGGGACAAGTCTTTTTGTAAGGTAAAGATCTTAGAGCATTCAACCCAGTATTCAGTAGCGTGTAGTGTGATATATAATAAAATGTGCGAACCATCGCTATATACTCAAATCTTTATTAATCTAGGTTTTTAAAGATTTAAGTGACTGGCTTTTATGATAATTGGCCAAACTTCAAAACTTTTTTTTCATTCTTTTAGATGGGGGTACACCATTTAATGGAAGAGCAACAACCATAGCTCTTCCTCTCTTTCTTGTCAATTTTCTTTATACTATGAAATGGTAAATAATTCTATTAACAGAAAACTAACATTAGTGACCAGGTACAAAGAAAACTAACTACACGAAGTATACTGCCCTTTTTCTTTTTATTTATTAAGCGTCATGATTGGAAATACAAATTTAATGTGAAACATGAAGCAATAAAGAATTTAAAAACTACACACTTCCTTAAACTAAAGAAAATGCACTTAAATCAATCCATCTAGCTGTTGATCATCTTATTCATAACCACTGAAAATGGAAAAAAAATAAAATTAAAAATGGCTAAAATTCGAATGAGTACTAATGTATCGTCTTATCAAGAAGTTTAAATAACCTTAACATTAAAACACCAATTGACTGTACCTCAGTTAATAACCGAGGAAATCAACTACTGTACTGTTGTATTCAAATTGCTAGCATAAGGAGTTGTGAATGTTGTCCTTACTCTCAGTTAGGACTTATTGAGAGATTCTTACTTAACTTTCCAATAAGTTATGGAAAGTATGTTTAACCCATGCAATGTGCACCTGTTTCATATGACAAGTCCATGGTGTGCACAAAAACCCTGCATTGAATGTAATGGAAATGCCTCTTTCTGGAAGAGCCCCAGTGGCTCCCTGTAGCTATCTCGCTGAGATTGCTCCAATCTACCAGCCACAGTTGTCAGAGTTTATTTGGCCTACCAGGGAAAAGAACCAAAACCTGGCCCCCTTCATGTAAGGTGCAGGGAGCAAATGACATTCTGCCATTTCAGTGATATTAAAAGTTAAAACACTAAGTGACAGATCAGATTCAAGAGAAATCCTTTATCAAACCATGTGTGTGAAGGCTTTTGTAACTGAATTTATTATTATAGCTTCAAGTAATTGTCCCACCATTGACGGCAAACTAACTGAACAGTACTAGTTTGTATACGAGATGTTATACAAGTAGTTTTTTTTAGGGCTTTGAACAATTTTACTTTTACACCTATATAATTAATTTCACTATGGGTAAATTTGCACTCCACAATGTTTTCAGAAACATCAATCATGCAGACTGAGGGTTAACTACAGTACATACAAAACCTAATAATTTAAAAACCATACCTGATATAATTAGCAACTTCCCAATTGGTGTCCTTCTTCAGGTTGAGGTCATCATGGATGACTACACCTTCTGGTGTGATGTCAGCTAGTTGATACTTGAAGTGAGCACGGCAGTCACGATAGTAAAGAACTTTCAGACACTCTGTCAGCAACTGAGCGGTGAAAAGTTTTGTAAATTAAACAATCAAAATGTCATGGTTATACTGAATTTCATTTTGTTAAATAAAACTTACAATATTTGACATATCTGAGAAAGAGCAAAATCCAGGCAGGTATCTCGGGGTAGAAACAGAATGGATAATGGAGTGCACTGATTAGAGGGAGCATAAGTAGTACAGTGTTTATAATAAATAATGGAAATGTAATAAACACCAGTAAAATTAAGAAGTATGTACACTGGGGATTTACAGTATTCCTGGAAACTGGAATGCTTACCTATCAGTGATTATGGGGAGCGAGATCTAGCGGTTTATGCCCTGCCTTCTAGTCGTTCATAACTGACGTACTAATTACCTCTCAACATTAATGTTTTCATCATATTGCTTTTTAAAGTTATGGATGAAATTGGCTTCAATCTCTTCCTTCAAAGCACTCCACTTGCTGACCACCTATTCAAGAAATGAAGCGTCCTTACAATCTTCTCATAGCCGAGACCTTTCAATTCTGGTATTAATCTAGTTGCAAACCTCTGAACTTTGTTTAGATTTTTAAATGATGTTCTTATGTTTATTAACCACCCATATGCTGCTTATGTTATGTAGTTCACATGAGCTTCTGGTGCTAATGTTGGGATTATACATACTCCCACGTGCTTTTCTTTTATTGTACTATGTAACTGTCTTTCCCCCTTATAGTACAGTATAGTTAAATACAGGTCTTCTAACTCCCTTACTCATTTTCAATACTTAATACTTATTTGGATTTAATTCTAGCAGCCATTTATCTGCATATTCCTGAAATTTGTCAACCTCTTTTTTTGCAGCACCCTACAGTCCCCTTCAATTCTTACTCTCATCATCATCATCTGCAAATAATGATGTTTATGAGCTCACTCCCTCTGTGAGGTCATTTACATAATTAAAAAAAATGCAACAGTCCTAGGCCAAGGTTAACTCCACTACATCAATGTAGAGCCAATATATCCATATTAGCATCACTGATATAAAACCCAAAAATTAATAGTTTAAATCAACATAAGATAACTGCATTTCTCCATGAATCAACATACGATGATAACTGCACTTTGAAGGTTAAAGAAGCTCTTTATCTTCTCCAAGAGGAGCTGGCGGAGCCATATGGCACCGAATTAATGCTTTTGCCTATGTCCTTCAAAAAATTGCTCTTTAAATATGTCAACTTTGTCGCAATCAATAATGGTAGACATTTTTTTCTTACTGCATTTTTAAGGATTGTTCTGATGGTTGATGTCACTGAATCTAAAGAATAATTACTCAGATGGGTACTCAGTGGGTATCCAACTGACTCAACCCATTGTAATACTCATTTCAACATGTGATTTGATATTGTTTGTTTTACAACAGAACCAGCCATTATAAGCCAAATCTTTCCCAGAATGCAAAACAAATGCCAAAATAGGCAAAATGTGAGTAAATAACATTGAATGAACACACTAAAGCACTCATTAGCAGAGAAGTGCAAACGACTGGGCACAGTGGAGTGAAACAAAAATTAGCCAATGGACCCCCATTGCAAGAGTAAAGTCCCAAGGAACATCCAGTCAACTGAATCTGGCTCTCCAGAGCTAGATATGGAGTGCATGTTTGACAAGCAACAAGTGTTGCTAGTTCCTGTGACTGTTGGTAGCAAGTTATTGTCGTGGTGTAGTTACCAGAGGGATAATTTGGCTACTCTGGTAATATTAATTATTGACGAGGTTTTCGAGTGATATGGTTTTGTTCGTTTTATGGTGAGCAGATATCTTGGTGGCAGATTGAGTTAATGCTTCCATATTCCATTCCTAACTATTTGGGAAGATCATCAAGACCTGGACATGTGAGCAACGAGTCCTGTGTGAACTCGGTTTGGGAATTACAAATGGGACCTTCAGAAAAAATAATAAAAAAAAAATGAAGATGTAAATTATGTAGCACCATTAAAATGTTTGTTATTGGTATCTAAACTCATGGATTAAATTGTGAGATAATATAAGAGAATGGGGTACAATTAACAAATGTTTTCCAGTGGAACATTGTAACTTGCCAAGCAATTTATAAAAACATTTAAATGACAATACAAGAAATTGGAGACTACAGCACAAAAATTAAATATTAAATTATCATACCTTGCGGGCCTCATCCCGCGGCAAGCTTTGCTTTTTCTCCCTAGCTTCTCGAATCATAGGAACTGCAAGATGTAGACCAAATCCAGTAGCAACTTCTTTAGCCTCAAAGGCTGTGCCAATCTTATCAACATAACCCAAAAACCTGCAAAATTACAACCCTACAAAATCAACATTTTATAATTATGTTTATAATTATAATTTAATTTCTTACACTTGTAATATTATTGGGCAAAAATACTTAATTTTATTTTTGATTGGCAATACATAAGATAACCAAAAACAGAAGAAAATCAGAGGCCTGTGGCATATGATTCTGCATATTTAAATGCAAATGCTGTAACATGTTAAAACATATGCAATGCATTCACATCATTTGTATGAAAATCAGGCAACAACAACTAACAAACATATGATAACTGCATTACCCTTGGGATCTGCACACGACAATACATCCACTTTAAGAGTTCAACCTAATTAATTATTCTGTACTGTATTGTCCTAGACCTAGGAAGAGTAAGTTTAGTTGTTGCCTTCTTTCTCAGACCCCCCTAGAAAGAAGGGGGGTCATCTTCTTTTGTAACGGGTGCCAACCTTTAACCTCACTACTGATTAAAAGTTGGTCGTTATTGAAGAAAAGTTAAAGAAAATATATACATGAACCAGTTCTGCTGAGTAATCTACAGTACAATCCCTCAAGATCAAAACGTTTGACCATTCAGATATCACGAACAAGAGATACTGTCTCCTCCAGATTAAACTGCAACTCTGAATATTCACCGCCACCACCTGCTAAGCCTGAGTAAATCTCTCAATTGATGAAAAGCAGGATACCATCAATTAAGCATCCCGTGAAATTATATCTCCAATGAAATGGAAAGGAGGGCTAAGCTTTACGTTAATGTGGAATTACGAGAAAAGGGATTATCTTTTTTAATTAAGAAAATACTTGTTGGTTTGCGTGAGGAGACTAGGCGTAGACATTTGACTTGCATTCAAAAATAATGTAAAAATAAAACAGAAAGGAGAATACCACTAAACAAGAGAAATTCTATAATTATTTAATACCACAGCCTGGCCTGATGTTCGCCGGCTTTGGGAGAGGTCTTGTCTTCCTGGATGTTCAGACTACACTATTTTTCCTTCTCTCTCAAGCCGAGAGAGCTCCCAGTATTCCTCCGCCTAGTTATCAATTACAAATCAGGGTGAATTGAACAAACTAATCCTAATTACTGGCAAACCCCAGATGGTTGAATTATCAATTAACTGGTGGTAATTAAATTAGTCAACTTGGCAAAAGCTATATCAATTACAATATTCTCTAGTGGACTTTAATTTGTACAATATGAATTAGTAAATATGGAAGATTGTGGTCACATCGATTGTGGTGCTACTGCATCCTGGGTATACTCTTTTCAACTTTGTCACCTCAATTCTCCTAAGACATTAAAATCTTATTTTTCCTCTATCGTCATCCTCTCATTTGTTTTCTTATGTTGAACTTTACCACTGACCTTCATGGGACCCATGGCATGATATATAATACAGTAATTACTTATATGTTCAGAAACCAAAAAATCACAAAAAACAATTTATATCTTCACAAAGAATTCAAGTGAGAATTTCTTTACTAGGCAGGAGACACTGGTAAACTGAAGTGCGCCTTGCCTATGCCACCAGGAACCACGTGCTCGGTCGACCTATATGTGTATCAACAAACTCTCCAAGCGAGGCAAAGCTTGTATACTGAATCGAATTTTACGAAGAAATTGAGCTCGTAAACAAAAAATTTGTAATAAGGGGCTCTCATCAACCAAGGTTCCACTGTAATTCAAAAAGGGAAGGAGGGGACAAAAACCCCCTCCCTGCTGCAACAACAGAAGGCAAAAGGACCCAAGCAAAGGAGACCAAGTGCTGCAAGGGAACTTTCTCCAACAAAGACCCAGGGGCAGAGCCTTCTTCCACCCCCACCACCCCCAAAGAACCTTCTTCCACCCCCACCACCCCCAAAGAAAAAGTGGTGTCCAGGAAAAGATCCCAAGAAGGGAGTCTGCTGGATTCACGCAAAAGTAATGACGGTAAAATCGGGCTCAACCATCTCTTCGCCCAAATCGGAAAGAGCTGCCCCCAAAGCCACCCGAGCTTAACCCTGAAACCCTCAGACATTCAAGAGTCAAAAGCAGGGGCATAGAAGGAACCAAGGTCGAGGCGACCAATGCCCCTAAAACCCAACCGGGACAACTCCGGGGCCTCCAACCTGGCTTGATGCAGTAAGGAGAATCGAGCATGCAACACAGCCACTGCTTGATCCCCGAGATCAACAGATAAGGAATGAGGAAAGTGAAGTACAAGCAGGGAACAAGGCCTGCAAAACTCAAGGTCGGTGGTGTCCCCGACCCAACAGGCAGGATGGTGGAGGCAGTACAGACGATCGTTTTCCTGAGGAAAGGGCAATGAACAATCTTCGACTTCGCACAAGGTGAGAGCAGGCTCGGAAGTAGCCATTGTACGACTGAGCCCACAGGGTGAATTAGCCTTACAGGAAGCCCAGGTACTGGGGCCTGGACATCAGGATATTTCTGGTGATGATCTGATTATGTGTCGAGTCTATATGTTCCTTGATAGGTAGGGCCTTGCTGTTTGTGAATTGTTAGGCGCCTTGAAGGGGATGTTGTCTTGCCCATACCGTATATCGAGTTCAGTGGGGCTGACAGTCCGCAAGTGGACACGAAGACATAGATGACATTCATCTGTGAGGGTTTTTAAATTTAATGTCAGGAGAATTTCATGAGCAAATTGGCAGTCTTCTTGCTCTTACAGTATATTATTAATTCAATCTTCTAGTTGAAAACTATTACATCCAACTTAGCATTATCGTTTAATACCCAGACAAAAATAGTTTAACTCGACGTATGATAACTGCATTACGCCATGAATCGACATATGGTGATAACTGAACTTTGCACATTAAGAGCAGACACTTGACTCTGTAAGCACATCTAGTAGACTACACTCATCCTTAGAGCAACATACATCGCATCCTCACATATTTGTCATAAACTCGCTCAAGAAGAGTATGTGAAATTGACAATCTAGCAACCATGATGGGGCCACACGTGGGATTACCAGACTGCCTTGCAGGCAGCAAGTTGAGACTTTTTGCCAGTAACGTTTGATCACAAGGAAGAACTCACTTGGCTTTATGATTTTACAGAATGCACCTCTATTTATTCTAGGCTGAATTAAGCTTACCTTCATTGACTCCTTCATGCTTTTAATGATCCTGCAGGGACTACTCAAACATTTTCTGCAGCACTAATACCAAAATATCATTTGTCTGATTGCCTGCCTTAATCCTTGTCTTGAGGATACAGTGAATCTTACCTAAGGGGTTAAATGAATGTAGAAATAATTTAGAAAGCCCATATAAAGGTAAAACTTCAACTTACGGTTTGTCATCCTTGTAACCAGCCACAATACACTCTAGCCAAAGAGGGTCAAATCTACTACGACGATTGTAAAGTACCCTAGTCAGCCAACAGTGTAATGCTCCAGCATTAAGTTCACGTGAGTAACCCCCACACACATCATCACGTCTGTAAATTAATAAAATACAAGTCAATATTACTATAAAATGTGCCTTGTCTTCAAATCTGTTAATTACACAATGAAGAGAAAATATTCACCAAGCAATACAACTTCTAATGAGTACCTGCTTGAGGGGGTTCTGGGAGTTCTTATACTCCCCAAGCCCGACCCAAGGCCAGGCTGACTTGAGTAGCCTGTACCTAATGTGCTTCTCTACACGAGTGCTAGATTTAAATGCATAAAATTAGCTAGCTCTAAATAGTAATAGAGCTACTATTAGTACTCTACAGTAATACATATTAAACAATTTCAAGGCCGCCTTGAGAAAAAACACACAAAAGCTTGAAACACTAAAGTAAAGATCAATGGAGTTTGTTGAAATGTAGAGGCACAGGAAATTAAAAAAATACAAAATACTGTACATGTCAGAAACATTATAAAGTACATTACATTGTTCTTCCCACAATGACAAAATTAGTACAAGAGGTGCATGTTATGTGGTGTCCCAGTATTTTATCATGCACAGTCGGCACTAAGCACTTTTACTCCACGTTGCCAAGTGCACAGGTGAATTTCAGTTAAAAGCATGATAGGGAGGGAATTATCAGGGGAAAGTGCTAATCCATTACGACTATATAAGCAGCATGATGGGGAATTAACATTGATTTTTAGCTGTAAGTTTGGTAAGTTAGGCTCCCCTCACCATTTTTTTTTTTACTAAATATTTAGGTTGTATTGTCTACTCTCTCAGTAATCCGAATCATATGGAGCCCAACCTAATTTGAATTAGCCGATTTTCTTACCAGGCATGTCCAAATGAACAAACCAAACATTTTTAATACCACAATCTGGTTACTCCTGTTGATTATTCCTCCATTTCCATAACTGTATCTGGGCAAAATCCAAGAAGGGAGGGAGGAAGAGGAGAGAGAATGTCAAACATTGACCATTTGATTATGCTTATAACAGTTAAAATACAGAAATTGAACATTTACCTGGTTGATGGGGTTCTGGGAGTTCTTCTACTCCCCAAGCCCAGCCCGAGGCCAGACTTGACTTGTGAGAGTTTGGTCCACCAGGCTGTTGCTTGGAGCGGCCCTCAGGCCCACATACCCATCACAGCCCGGTTGGTCCGGCACTCCTTGAAGAAAACAATCTAGTTTCCTCTTGAAGATGTCCACGGTTGTTCCGGCAATATTTCTGATGCTCGCTGGTAGGACGTTGAACAACCGTGGACCTTTGATCTTCATACAGTGTTCTCTGATTGTGCCCATGGCACCACTGCTCTTCACTGGTTCTATTCTGCATTTTCTTCCATGTCGTTCACTCCAGTACGTTGTTATTTTACTGTGCAGATTTGGGACCTGTCCCCCCCGTATTTTCCATGTGTATATTATTTGGTATCTCTCTCGTCTCCTTTCTAGTGAGTACATTTGGAGAGCTTTGAGACAATCCCAATAATTTAGGTGCTTTATCTCGTTTATGCGTGCTGCATATGTTTTCTGTATTCCCTCTATTTCAGCAATCTCTCCTGCTCTGAAGGGGGAAGTGAGTACTGAGCAATACTCAAGATGGGACAACACAAGTGATTTGAAGAGTACAGCCATTGTGATAGGATCTCTGGACATGAAGGTTCTCGTAATCCATCCAATCATTTTTCTGGCTGAAGCAATACTTTCTTGGTTATGCTCCCTAAACATTAGGTCGTCGGACATCATTATTCCCAAATCCTCAACGTGCTGTTTTCCTACTATGGGCAGATTCGATTGTTGTTTTGTACCCTGTATTATGTTTAAAATCCTCATTTTTGCCATATCTGAGTACCTGGAATTTATCACCATTAAACATCATGTTATTTTCTGCTATCCAATGAAAAACTTTGTTAATATCTGTTTGTAGTTTATCAATGTCTTCCGCAGAGGTAATTTTCATGTTGATTTTTGAATCATCTGCATACAATGACACGAAGCTGTGACTTGTGTTTTTGTCTATATCTGATATGAGAATAAGGAACAGAAGTGGTGCAAGGACTGTACCTTGAGGTACAGAGCTTTTAACTGCTTTCGGACTCGATTTTACTTGATTGACTGTTACTCTGCGTTCTGTTCAACAGGAAATTGAGTATCCAGCGTCCTACTTTACCAGTTATACCCATTGACCTCATTTTGTGTGCAATCACTCCATGGTCACATTTGTCGAATGCCTTTGCAAAATCTGTGTATACGACATCTGCATTATGTTTTTCTTCTAATGGCTCAGTGATTTTGTCATAGTGGTCAAGTAGCTGTGAGAGGCATGATCTTCCTGCTCTAAATCCATGTTGGCCTGGATTGTGGAGGTCATTTGTTTCCATGAATCTAGTGACTGACTCCTGATCATTCTCTCAAATACTTTTATTATGTGGGACGTTAGTGCAACTGGTCTATAATTCTTTGCCAATGCTTTGCTACCACCCTTGTGTAGAGGGGCAATATCTGCTGCTTTAAGCGCATCTGGTATCTCCCCTGTGTCCAAGCTCTTCCTCCACACTATACCGAGTTCCTGTGCTACTGGCACTTTGCATTTCTTTATAAATATTGAATTCCATGAGTCTGGACCCGGGGCCGAGTGCATGGGCATATTGTCAATTTCTCTTTCAAAATCTGCTATGCTCGTGTTGATATCAGTTAAATTTACAGGTATTTGAATATCATTCATAAAGAAATTGTCCAAATCTTCCACTTTCATGCTGTGTACTGGAGTGCTAACCATGTCCTCATACTGCTTTTTTAGGATTTCACAAATTTCTTTGTCATCCTCAGTGTATGAACCTTCACTAATATGAATAGGTCCAATACTGGCAGCGGGTTTCGCTTTTGACTTAGCCTGTGAAGGAATATTTTGTTTTTTTTCCTTATTTCTTGAATTGCTTTCTGAATTTAATTGAATTGAATTGCCTTTCTTCAGTCTGATAGGAATGCTTCAGTCTCTGTTCGATTTCTTCAATATCCCTGTTTAAATTATTTCTTCTTTGTATGGAGAGTCGTGTCTGCTTAAGCATTTCCGTTAATTTCTTCCTTCTTTTGTAATGTCGTCTGCATTCTCTTTCTACATTTGACCTCTTTCTGGCTTTCCTCAAAGGAACATGTTTCAGACAGACTTCATATGCTTCAGAAGTCAGTTTTTCTATTCCTTGTGTAGGATTTTTATTTCTTAGAACATTTTCCCATTAAATGTTTTTAGGTTCCCTGTTTATTTTCTCCCAGTCTATCCTTTTATTATTAAAATTAAATTTATTGAATAACCCTTCTCGCTTGTTATTTCTCTTTGCTTGCCTATACATATATTTATATATATGTGTGTAAATCACGAAAATAAATGAAATAAAATAAATATATGTGCCTATACATATTTATATATATGTATAGGCAAGCAAAGAGTTGATCATCATGGAGATCAATGAAACAATGATGCCAAAATACTGATAGATAAATAGAAGGATCAGAATGCCAAGGACTTTCAACTAGTGAAGTCTCACACCTGATGGTCAAAACTGTATTCGCAAACCACTTTACCTAACCTTAAAATTACTGTAAAACTCATCAAGCTACTAATAGGCAAATTCATATTTAAAATTTGATGTAAAATATACACTATTAGTCCTTCAGTACTATGTGTGCAATAACAAGTTTCTGTATTGTAAAATACAGTACAATACTATGTATATTTTAATTTACCAGTGATCAAGACATCCTGATCACCTTGAAGAAAAGATATGGAAATTGCACGAGGAAAAGGTACAGGATACAAATGAGCAAGGCATGATAAGTAACTATAAATAAAACTCAATACAGTTGTTCTAGAGAATTAATTACTGTACAGTATTTATAATTTAACAATTAATGTAGAGATAATTAAAAGCTGGATATCACACTTTTGAAGCTTTAACCACTTCCATAAACTAGTTTTCCATTTCTTGCAGATTAGTCTTGACACCAAATGAAATTTGGAATTGGTTATAATAATCCCTTTTTTACTTTAACATACAATATCAAGTAAATCTCACCAAACTCTCCATAACAAACATTATAATTCTTAGCTAGGGGTGGCTTGGCATTTATGTTTAAAGAGAATAAAAGTTAAACTGCTTTTGGTACTTACACTTTCTGTTCAATGACTTCTCTGATGAACTGATAATCAGCAATATCTCCACTACAAGCTAATGCAGCTTTATCAGTAACTTTGAACAGCCTCTTCACATCCCTGAACCTTGCTAGCGAGCCATATGAGCCAAGGGAATCGGCAACAAGCATCACTCCTCCATCATACACTAGACCTACTACTGAGGTACCAGATGTCGAAGGGTACCTGAAAAAAAATAATTTTAAGTGTAGCTCTAATATATTATGATCATTATTACATAATCAATTACAGTACCAAGACTACATAAGATTTATATGGTTAACAAAGAAATCACATTAACATGATGTATCAATGAGAAAAATCAGCAGGAGCCATGAAGAGGATTCAAACCTGTGCACAAGATACTCTCAAGCACACACCTTAAACCACTGGAAGGCGATTCGCTACAAAAGTAATGTAACCTGGAATTCAACTGATTCTTCTAGGGTTCGTGAGGCATCATCTGATACCAAATCAGGGGTTTACACATTACCCTCGTATACTCTGAGTGTGATATAGGAGTTCTACCCAATGCTCCTCTTCATTAAAAAAAAAAAATTAAAAATTACTGTGATGTATAAATAAAATGATCAAGTAAAACCCTGATTTGGTATCAAGATGCCCCTTGAACCCTAGAGGATTCAGTTGAATCTCTCAAACAACTGGCATGTGTGGGGCCTCAGGTCTGCGTGTCTGCCAGCCAGGAGTCGAGTTCTTTCTCAGCTAGCTGGGTTCAGGTTCCTTGTAAACCAGCAGAAGTTCCCATTTATTCCATCCCAGGTTTGGACTTGACTTGGCCTTGTGTGGAACTCTCGCTCAACATTGCTTTCTCTTCCTCTGGCAGCTTTGCTTTGACTGCAGTGCTACCACCTGCCGGTATTGGGAGGTTATCTTGGGATGCTTTCGGGGCTTAGCGTCCCCGTGGCCCGGTCCTCGACCAGGCCTCCTTTTTTGTTACATATTCCCCAAGAAGCAGCCCATAGCAGCCGTCTAACTCCCAGGTACCTATTTACTGCTAGGTAACAGGGGCATCAGGGGTGAAAGAAACATTTTGCCTATTTGTCTCCGCCTCCACCGGGGATCGAACCCGGAACCTGAGGACTACGAATACGAAGCGCTGTCCACTCGGCTGTCCACGCAGCTGAGGGGGGCCCTGGCTGACTCGGCAATTGCCTGAGTGATTGTGTGGAACTTGAAGTTTGCCTGCATGGTTTTTCACTGGGCAGAGTGTGGCTTTGGGGGCCGTTCTGGTTTCTCGGGTTCTGCTCCTTTTGCCACCAATGTGACTGATTGGTTCAAATACTGCTTGCCCTTTGCCGGCTGATGCTTTGCCAGCAGCAGCTTTGGGCTTTTCAAAGTTCAGTTTCTTGGCGCTTTCTTCCTCCCTCACACGTCACCATTTTGGATGTTTCGACTCTGGGCTGGGGCTTTGTGACCAGCACTTCCCAGGACACTCAAGGTCATTGCTTTATCATTTTGTGCACAATATGGTGTGGGAGTTTGCAGCTGTATGACATGCCTCCGGACTCCGGCTCCATTTGGACTGTGCCTCAGTGGTTCCTTGTCTGAACCAGACAAGGGTATTCTAGATGCCAGCTCTGCTCATGGACTGGAAACCTTGACAATTACAGTAGTAGAAATTGTCAAAGTTCCCACAGCCCCTAAAACCATGTCAAATTTACGTATTTGAGTACTATTAGCTATTATTTAGGAAGGAATTCCATAATATTCCAAGACCTACTTATCCACAAATTAAGTTTTCAATTCATGTTTACTAACAAACTATACCATTGTTAGCTATTTACAATAAACAAATCCTTTATCCTTTGACCTCAGATCTTGTGTTGTATCTTTTTAAATGTTCAAGCTAATATGTTTGACATGTGGGAAATACCTCACAAAACTTAAACACAATATTTGTGAGCACACATGTATCTCTAATCACACTGGTGATTAGAAAATGTATATCCTCTACTATTGGAGATCACTGCGAGGATAAGGCCACTCTTTCATCTGCAGCGATTTCGCTGTTCAGTTTCTTTTTCATCACAACTGGAACTCAACATCTTGAAAAGTATCTCAATCGCCAGAATGAGACCCGAGTTGAACAGTTCAGAGTTCAACTTCCGACTTGGTTGTTTAAGTGCTACCTTTTACTAACTGATGAAGATAGGAAGGGCAGCTTCCCATCACTATCAATCTCGTAATGGAGTGACGGGAAGCTGCCCTTTCTAGATGTAACAGTCGTGGAAAGGAATGGTGGCTTTCACGCTGCATGCTACACTACGGAAACGAACATAGGAATGTGCCTCGATACCAACAGTGACTTCCCCAAACAGTTACAAGCGGAGTGTCGTCTACGTCGACCGAGCTCTCACTTACAGCTCTGGTTGGAAGCAGGTCGACAAAGAACGCTGTAGAGAAGCGTAGTCAACAATGGCTTCTCTAACTATTATGTTGAAGACGTCTTTAAAAGAAAGGTGAAATGCCATGCAACCTCTGAAGAATCAACTAACACAACATTTGTACCTCTAATTAGACTGACTTACAGAAACTTCTTTTCGATGGCTCATAATGGAGGAAAGTGTCCTGAAAGATATTATTAATAGGAACATTATCCCCACAGACAAAAATCAGAAGATACAATTAATACAATTAACAATTTACTACAGAAACAAGAAGACGGCCAATCTACTCATGAAGAACTCTCCAGACACCATACAGAACGCCTTGAAAGAAACCAACATTGTCTGTGCCTTCACATGCCCACTTGGGGACTGTCACGCCCCAAAGATCTCAGTATATAGGCAAAACCACAATGTCTCTCTCTAGGCGATTAACAATGCACAAACAACAGGGCTCCATCAAGGAGTATATAATCACCTCACACAACCAGACCATCACCAAAGAAATCTTAACAAGCAACACAGACATTATTGACAGATACAACGACAACAGGAGACACGACATCAGCGAGGCCCTACACATCAAAAAGTCAAAACCAGCAATCAACAGCCAATTAATACAATTACATTCTACCCACTTCAAGACTCTGAACCAACACAGAAACCGTTGAACCAAAAAGACAGGATACGCAGTACCGTTACTACCTATGTGGCATTCATCTACTCTTGATTGTTCATCTCAATCATGTCCTGTATCACCTCACCTCATGCAAATATAAGCCTTGACATTGCAAGTAAAAACTTGTCTGAAAATGTAAGCGACTTGCGAAATGCCTCCCTAAGCGTCAGACCATAAATAAAGTGAGATTATATATATATATAAAATCGTACCCAATAGCCAGAACTATACTACTTGGCCTAGTATGCAAGGCCTGATTTGCCTAATAAGCACAGTGAGTTTAATTATTTTCAAATATTATATACTGTGTAATGTAATAAGCTTAAATCATTCCATAAGAAAATTGTGAAAAATATATTTCAGAAAAAATTTTGGCTTGTTAGGCAACTTAGCCCATTAGAAATATATACTGTATATATATAAAATGAATATTTGTATATATCTTCTGCCCCTGACAGGTTAATGTATATAACCCTACACATTAATCAATCAACAATGTGTGTAAAGCACAAGATTTTAAAAATGGATATACTGTAGTACTGTAGCAACTATATTAAGGCAATATACTTGCTCCATGTTCTTATTAGCTTAAGTGCAGATAATTAGATATTCTTGTTAATTCCTCTTATCCCATCTCTTAAGAGAGATATAAGAATTTTGCACCAAGACTAATTTTTTGTTGAATTATCTGCAGGTCTCTTGCAAATTGTCTATACAGTACACCTAGGTCATAAAAGTATTTGTGTGTATGTCTGATACCATACTACTTGTGTAAAGGAGGAAATGTATATGTTTATCTCTCAGAATGTTTGGTAATGTTTATTGTTTGTGATGTGTGTATATATATGTATTAACACGATGTACTGAACGGGGTGAGAATAGCTTGAGCTACCTCATCACTTTGTGTGTATTTTACCTCAATAAACTTATTTCAATTTGAATTTCTTAAGAGTTCCAAGAAGTTCCACATTAATTACTTAAGAGTTCCAAGAAGTTCTACCTTAATCCTAGGTCCACTAATTACAAATAATATCCCTTCTCAACCTGCTAGATGTTGGTCAGTTTGGCCAAGGTGAGGTGGTTGTAAATATAAACCGTTGTATGCAGATCGGAGTCAGTCTAAATTGATATAGTGGTTCAGTAGAGACGTTCGAGAGGTACCGCACATCTTCAACACCCATTGACAGTCTCCAGCAACAGCGTAACCCTCGACAAGCCCAGTTCCTGCCCTCACACAACCTCTGCCCTGCTCCACGCTTAGTCTCGGCTACCACACGTCACTACATTGCCAACAAACCGACTGCAGTAACCTAGACTATAATCAACATACTAAATATCAAAACCGATACACTCTGAGTCTTATCACCCAAATACGTACACGTAAACATACATTACAGCATTATATTATAGTTTTCAATACGAAACTACAAACTGTGTGAGCTGTCCTAGGTACGTAGGATACCTTTAGAAACAGTCTGGTCCTTGCTCCCTGGACGCCGGTACCAGCCTTATTACAGTAGTCAGAGGAAAATATACTATTTGGTCAGACTTACATAGTGTGAGACTTGGCGTCATTTAGCTTGTTATGACCTGGAAAGTGATAAAATTCTCCAGGTGTAGGTCCCCCAGACCAAAGAGAAAAGTTAGGGAGACGAGAGGCACCAACATCAGCCATGATGACTTTTGAGTGTAAGCAAAGCAACAAAGTAAAATGAGAGTCTCTTTGATTTCTAAGCATTAACTTTAATTAAAGAGCAATTACAGTATGTATGTATACAATCGAAATAATTCAAATAACGATAATATTTAGCTAGGTATTTAAAATAATAATAATTATAATAACAATGACATCTCATTTGACGTCTAAAGTTAAGGGGCATTAGCATAAGAAAATTGCTGACAAATGTTAAAACAAGTTTTACTTATGAGAAATAAATCACTAAACTTTATTTTTATTTAAAGAAATACATAGTAAGTAAAAAAATTATAATCATAAAATTCCTGACAATATCATAATGTATAAGGTGGTCCACGGCTCTCTGTCATTATTTAAATATCATACATATCTCCGTTTTTGTTTATTAAAACATTATTTAACTTCTATGATATTTCAAAGCAAATTATGCTGCAAACTATAATTATATTATAATTGTGTATTTTTCATTCGCGCCAATGTGTCTTTTGAAGTTTGCGCATGCGTACACCAGCCAGTAGTGAAAGATGGAAGGATGTGGTGTAGTGTTTGAATGTTTGTCAGCATAAATATCTATTGTTTATATTATATTTGAATGGAAATACTTAAGGAATTATGACGGAACCAAAGAAGGTGGCCTTTTCTACCCTGGGGCCTATCAAGAAGGAAAAGAAACGTGAGAAAAGGATAAAAAGCGTGCGTATTATGTTGACTCTGGCTGAGTCCAACGAGAAGTCCTGTCCAGAGTTCAACTATCGAGAATTGGTGTCTCAAAAATTGGTAAGTAAGAGGAGGAGAATGGCGGCGTGGGGCGAGATTCTGACTCTTTGGCGCCCGAGGAAGGTGGTATGGTGTTTGTGTAATGGTCATTGCTGTAGAGGGGGCGAGAGAATGGTTTTGTGGTGGGGATGGTGAGGGCCGGTGGGGAGAAGCAGATGGACATTTTGTAGAGGTGGTGTAGAGGGTGACAGCGGCAGTGTGTGTGGGGGGAGAGGCAGAGAGGGCCACTACACCCACACCACACACACCTACACTCGGGGGCACTTGTAGCGCCCTGACGGCGCTCTCGACGGGGTTTCTGCCATGCATTTCACATAGGGACGTCCCCGACTGGGGTCCGCCATGAAGTATGACCTCAAGGGTATGTAAGGGGCCGCACCGCCCCAAGGGCACATCCCAACCATTCCTTATTCCCGCCCTAACATGTATAATGTATCATTGTATCATGTGCAGTAAACATGTAGGTGCTTGTAGCCGTCTTGGAGATGACACGACCCCTGCCTATTGGGAATCCATTTGTGTAGTAGTTAAGGGGTAGTGTGGTAGAATAGTAATGGTTTAGTAGTGTGAGGGAGGTGGAGGGTGAGGATGAGGAAGGTGAAGCTGCTGTCATTGGCTCCCCTGCTCCTCACACCCGCCGGATAGAAACATCACTCCGGGCTTCACTCTCCGCTTCACACTTGCATCTCTGCTCCGTATAATCCTTGCATTTAGGTTCATACTTACCTTGCACCTTCAAGGTCATCCTTAAATGTTATTCAATAAGACATATACTTGTAGAGAATAGTTAATTATGTATTGCGTGTAATTAGCACGGT
This sequence comes from Procambarus clarkii, assembly GCF_040958095.1. Lineage (NCBI taxonomy): Eukaryota > Metazoa > Arthropoda > Malacostraca > Decapoda > Cambaridae > Procambarus > Procambarus clarkii. Next base: position 35,196,282 of record NC_091154.1, on the reverse strand, counting down.
ATATTTTTAGTCAGAAATTGCAACCAAGATGGCAAATGTTAAGGAATGCCAGTATTGTCTGGAATGAGTGTAAATGTTGTAAGCAACGAAGATATATACCGAACACATCTATAGTGGTTACACTTGACGTTTGACGGCTCATAATTTTACTACATATTAAGGAAACTCAAATCGGAATTTCCTTGGGTCCTGCGATGAATAATTGGTAGTAGGTGGGTGGTGGTTGTGTGTGTGGGGTAGGTGGGAAGGGTAGCGGGGTGGTTGTAACGTGGTACGTGACAGGGGGTCGAGGCTTAGTGTAGGGTGTTGGGTGAGACTCTCCAGGGTCGATTATCATAATAGCAAGAGGCGGCCCACACCTTGTCTTGTGTGGGATTAGACGCGACGACCATACTAGAGCTTTACGCCTCGACGTGAGGTTACGCACGCACTCCACCGCTACTAGTTTTGCACGTTATAAATGAAAGTAAAGCATGCTAAACAGATTTAAATATAATTGGAAGCACTCGGATGTACAAAGGAACTGGTCACGTGGTTGCCAAAGAATCGATGAAGCAAATTAGAAGTGCCAAAAATGTTGCCCGGGGCCCTATTTACAAGAATGGGCGGACGGTTCGCAGGACGGTTCATACTTAATTTTTTTTTAATGTAATAAAAGTAGATTGTGTTTGTAACAATTACGACTTGGTGAAGGCTGGCATTGTATTAATCAAGGACGTCAACATCCAGCCACAGTAGAGCGCATAAATGTCGCTTCTAGTGCTTTTGACCATAAGGTTCATTTTTTATATGTAGTTTGCTTTTATTTATTGCTGAGCTTTGTTTGATTATGATGATGACCCATGATGACTTACCCCCCCCTCAACCCCCGCCAGTAGGTTGTCCCTCCAATCCCCCTCCCCCTTCCTCATTCTTGTCCCGCCTGACTCAGTTGGGGGGGGGGATGTTATTTGGGGGCGGGCCGGTGTGGGCGGGGCTTATCCGCGCGCCGCGCGCGGGGATTGGTGGGCGTGAGGCTCGGGCGTGTGTAAGCCTATATGGGCGTGGTGGGCGCGGGCGTGCGGGTAGTGACGTTACATGTATCAGTGACGTCACGATTTAGTTATGACGTCGCGGGTGGCCACACGTGTCGGGAAGCGTGATGTCAGCGGCGGAGGCAGCGCTGCCTCTTGGCCATTCTTTACTCATGGTTGGCTGCTCCTTTTTCTACGAGGAGTCGCGCGCGCGGGCAACGTTGCTGCTCGCGGTATTATTTTACTTTTCTTAATCATTTTGCTTAAACATTACAATTTATATTTTTTATGAATAATTATAGTTTTTTAATATTGAAATACTACAAATACTTATGCGTATCTGGTATGACTCCTTATTTCATTACGATTATGTAGATATATCTTCATATTATGTAGATATATCTACATAATTGCGATAGCAAGTCAGGGGTCCAGGTAGTACAGTCGGGTTCGTTCTCGACGCTCAATCTAGAATTCCAGGTTCTCGGAATTCTAAAATTGTTGGGCACATATCCTTTCACCTAATGTATCTGTTCACCAAGTAGGTACTCGGGACTTAGCTTGTTGTGGGGTTGCATCCTGGGTAGGGTTAGTAATTCGACCTGGGGGGGGGAGCGACTTTGATAAAAGACCCTAACGTGTATGAATACACACTAGCTTCCTGTGCCCAGACAATTAATTATTATTATTATATAACGTTAATGCTCAAAACACTAAACAGACCTTCCTACATTGTATTGCAGTTCAATTTTGGGTTTACTGGCTTTATTGATTTCTTGAAATTGACTTGCTGCCGAGAGCTCAAAATATTATTCCAACATAATAATTCCTAGGTCTATACTGATTTATATTACAGACAACATTCTATGCAATTACAGTATCAAGTAATAGTAAATTCTAACAATTTGCTAATGACTAAGCATTTCAATTTACTGTTATTGATAAGTTTAAAAGATGTGGATACCTGTACTTATTTGCAGGCGATGAGTCACAATAACGTGGCTGAAGTATGTTGACCAGACCACACACTAGAAGTTGAAGGGACGACGACGTTTCGGTCCGTCCTGGACCATTCTCAAGTCGAAGTCGATTCTCACAATCGACTTGAGAATGGTCCAGGACGGGCCGAAACGTCGTCGTCCCTTCAACTTCTAGTGTGTGGTCTGGTCAACACCTGTACTTATTTTTTATATTAACAAGCTTAGGTATATACACAGCAAAATGCTGCTACCCCTATTCTATATGAAAGATTAGTATAATAAAAAAAATAGCTATAAGTTCATCTAATATCCCCCATCTCACAGGATAGTCAGTCATACATGGAATCAGGAGTGAAATGTGAGGCTGATCTTTTAGCCTGCAAAAGCAAAATCTGGGTAGAGCACAAGAATATCTTCCAATATTTGTGAGTTTATAAAGTTGTTACAGAGCTCAAAGTACATCATACCATTTGGTCTGAAATTATTGATGACATAGAAGTCACGTACAGTATATACATTTTGGTCGATACTGTCGAGAAACGTGTCATTATTTTACACAACCATAATGTTCCCATGCAGGGCAAAAATGGTTGGGTGCATTTCCTATCACCCAATGCTCCTGTCCACCTAGCAGTAAATAGGTACCCAGGAGTTAGCTTGTTGTGGAGTTGCATCCTAGGGTAGGTCAGTAATTCGACCTTGGGGGGACCTCATTATTAGCCTAATATGTACTCGCCTAGTTGTGCTTGTGGGGGTTGAGCTTAGGCTCTTTGGTTCCGCCTCTCAACTGTCGGTCAACTGGTGTAGATTCCTGAGCCTATTGGGCTTTTATCATATCTACATTATGTGTATAAATACACTCTGACTGCCTGACCTCCGACAAAATGAATTAAAATGTTAGAGATTAGGCTGACATAAGTCTTACAATCTCAAAGTTTGTGGATTTTGCAAAATGACTTGGTAAAATGGATTGCCAGACAATGATTACCGATCAATAAATAACTCGTATAAAAATACCATAGTTATTTTATATAGTAGCTTATCCAGTTTTGGAGGAGTCTGGGGCATGTTTTTATATTCCCACCATGCTGAGTTTGAAGCTGGATAGACTCACAAGTATGTTTTAGGAAAATTTAATACATCCCTTGCAAACAAAATGTTACAACATATTTTAGATATCTTGATTAAGGCTTAGATTAAGAGAAGAGACTTAGGTTGAGCATGTGTTGAGCAGAGGGGTCGTGAGTGAGTATCGAACAGGATAGAGAGAGGTGGGGGGAGGGAGATGGGAGGGGGGACAGAGGAGGAAGGGGAAGTGGAGAAGGGGGAGGGTGAGAGGGAAGTAGAGAAGGGGGAGGGTGAGAGGGAAGTAGAGAGGAGGGGGAGGGAGGGAGGAAGGGAAGTAGAGAGGAGGGGGAGGGAGGAAGGGAAGTAGAGAGGAGGAGGAGGGGGGAGGGAGGGAGGGAAGTAGAGAGGAGGAGGAGGAGGAGGGGGGAGGGAGGGAGGGAAGTAGAGAGGAGGAGGGGGGAGGGAGGGAAGTAGAGAGGAGGAGGGGGGAGGGAGGGAAGTAGAGAGGAGGAGGGGGGAGGGAGGGAAGTAGAGAGGAGGGGGGAGGGAGGGAAGTAGAGAGGAGGAGGGGGGAGGGAGGGAAGTAGAGAGGAGGAGGGGGGAGGGAGGGAAGTAGAGAGGAGGAGGGGGAGGGAGGGAAGTAGAGAGGAGGAGGGGGGAGGGAGGGAAGTAGAGAGGAGGAGGGGGGAGGGAGGGAAGTAGAGGAGGAGGGGGAGGGAGGGAGGGAAGTAGAGAAGAGGAGTGGGGGGAGGGAAGTAGTGAGGAGGAGGGAGGGAAGTAGAGAAGAGGAGGGGTAGGGAGGGAAGTAGTGAGGGGGAGGGAGGGAAGTAGTGAGGAGGGAGGGAGGGAAGTAGTGAGGAGGGAGGGAGGGAAGTAGAGAGGAGGAGGAGGAAGGGAAGTAGAGAGGAGGAGGAGGAAAGGGGAGGGAGGGAAGTAGTGAGGAGGGAGGGAGGGAAGTAGTGAGGAGGGAGGGAGGGAAGTAGTGAGGAGGGAGGGAGGGAAGTAGAGAGGAGGAGGAGGAAGGGGGAGGGAGGGAAGTAGTGAGGAGGGAGGGAGGGAAGTCTAGAGGAGGAGGAAGGGGGAGGGAGGGAAGTGGAGAGGAGGAGGAGGGAGGGAAGTGGAGAGGAGGAACGGGGAGGGAGGGAAGTGGAGAGGAGGAGGAAGGGGGAGGGAGGGAAGTGGAGAGGAGGAGGAGGAAGGGGGAGGGAGGGAGGGAAGTGGAGAGGAGGAGGAGGAAGGGGGAGGGAGTGAAGTGGAGAGGAGGAGGAGGAAGGGAAGTGGAGAGGAGGAGGAGGAGGAAGGGGGAGGGAGGGAAGTGGAGAGGAGGAGGAGGAAGGGGGAGGGAGGGAAGTGGAGAGGAGGAGGAGGAAGGGGGAGGGAGGGAAGTGGAGAGGAGGAGGAGGAAGGGGGAGGGAGGGAAGTGGAGAGGAGGAGGAGGAAGGGGGAGGGAGGGAAGTGGAGAGGAGGAGGAGGAAGGGGGAGGGAGGGAAGTGGAGAGGAGGAGGAGGAGGGAGGGAAGTGGAGAGGAGGAGGAGGAGGGAGGGAAGTGGAGAGGAGGAGGAGGAAGGGGAGGGAGGGAAGTGGAGAGGAGGAGGAGGGGGG
>NC_091154.1:35021352-35191119 GCF_040958095.1 Procambarus clarkii | reverse complement strand
CCCCCCCCCCACCTCCCTCAGCATCACCCCCCCCCCCACCTCCCTCAGCATCACCCCCCTTTCCCCACCTCAGCATCACCCCCCCACCTCAGCATCACCCCCCCCCCACCTCAGCATCACCCCCCCCACCTCAGCATCACCCCCCCCCCCCCCCACCTCAGCATCACCCCCCCCCCCACCTCAGCATCACCCCCCCCCCCACCTCAGCATCACCCCCCCCCCACCTCAGCATCACCTCCCCCACCCCACCTCAGCATCACCCCCCCCCCCCACCCCCACCTCAGCATCACCCCCCCACCTCAGCATCACCCCCCCCCCACCTCAGCATCACCCCCCCCCCCCCACCTCAGAATCGCCCCCCCCCCCCCACCTCAGAAATGCCCCCTCACCTCAGAAATGCTACCTAGACTTCAGGATTGTTTCTCCCCCCCCCCCTCCCACCTCCCTCGTCTGAGAGCCACTCTTCCCCTCTCCTCCCCTTTCTTCTTGCCTTCCTTTATGCATCACCCCTCAGCCATGACTACTGTAGATAGTTAAGGAGAATGGAGGACCTCACTGAGATACATGAATAGCAAAAATTAATGGAAGCATGAAGATTTGACCAGATGTTCACTCTGAATGAGTGGGATATAATGGAATTGCTTATACTGTACGGTACTTTAAGGCCTCTTGGACCTAAGCGGTCACTTTTTTACTAGCATTTGAGTATCTGAATGAATCTGGAAAGACCAGTACAGTGACTTTATTTTAACAGCTTTCTATTAATCACCTTTCCTGTTTCAATATGTTTTTTGGTGTATTCGGAGAGTTCTTGGCATTTTTCTGGTTTTATGATATGTATTGGTACAGGTGCTATTCCTTGTTTTTTAAGACTAATTTAAGCACTCAAATGAGTATGTTTTATGCATTCAGTACATGTTTTTAGAAATTAATTTATCTCTTTTCATTATTTCAGCACGAAAGATTAGGCAAGAAACGATTAGGTGATGTTATCAATGGTCCTATGTTAGACCCAAGTGACCCCTTTGTAACGGATGAGGATGCAGCACTCAAGTGTTTAGCAAGGCAATTTGAAAACAGATACGTGAGTATTTTTTATTTGGTTTTAATCGGCTATAGTACATTGCTACACATCCAAATCTTCAGATTTGAATGTACAGTATTTATTTAAGATAACATTGTTTAGGGACTTCTAGTTTCACTTCTTTTTTTTAACCTTAGAGTAATGGATTGTAATACAGTATAGTATTCTGTTTTTTCATTGAAGTACATAAACAGAACATTTTGTTTTACCATAATGCATGCAGTAAAAAGCAGTCAAGTTATGAAATGTTACCTTTGCTGTCAATAGATGATATTGAAACTCAATTCATGGGTGACCTGTAGCACATTTGGCACAGTTGGCTGTGGGTTTGATTTCTGCGAAGGAAGGAAATTCTTTGGGTTACTGGGTCATTTCTAAGATAGACATTGTTGATCCTGAAAATCTGAAAGGTGGCTGTAAGTTACTAATTATTAGGCATAGAGCTGCTCACCAGCCATCAGAGGGAGCAGTTGTTCCTGCTCGCCAGCCAGTTAGTTTGTTTTGCTGTGGGCCTTTTCCTTGGTGTGTCGCTAGTTGTGCCCTGCTTAATGAAGGGGGCAGTGTAAGATCATGCGATCCTACACTACTCCATTGCAGAGATTCACTTTGGCAGGCCTGGATAAATGCAAGTGAAGAGTAGAACATCCATGCAACTAATACAAATTTTAGATTGATCGATAAAATATGAAATTGTGCTTCTGGTTTTTTCCTGACAAATATGTAGAAGAATAATATGTCACTTTAGCATGTGCATGCACAGAAAAAGTAGAGTTTTACCTTTTACTGTACTTAGCTTAATCATTTGATCTTATTCTAATGTTCAGCTTTATTTGCAGGGAGGATATACACCAAATAGGAAAAAGAAACGAAGAAAAGAAAATGATTTCTCCACACTTGGAGAGGGCTATGATGAAACGGATCCTTTCATCGATAATTCAGATGCTGTAAGTTTTTCTTGTATCAGGCATGAAGTAGTTGCCTTTTTTTTTTTTATATACAAGTTATATGGGGAAGCAAATATAAGTTTGGAATTTAATATGAATTTGATTTGGTGGGCAAAACATGTTTGGAAAACATTCAGATATGAAACATCTTTGTTTTTATAACCCTTTACAGTTTCTGCATGTGTTAGGTATTATTTCTAGAAAGGTATTATTGTCTTATTTCTAGAAAGGCTGTACTGTATCTCAAGACAGCAATAACACAGGGATCTGTCCCCAAAAGCCCACATCAAAAGGATAGCAGCAGCAGCAGCATATGCTAGGTTGGCCAACATAAGAACTGCCTTTAGAAACTTGTGTACGGAAGCATTCAGAACCTTATTTATCACATATGTCAAACAAATCCTGGAATATGCAGCTCCAGCCTGTAGTCCATACCTAGGTAAACTCAAGACTGAATTAGAAAAGATTCAGAGGTATATCACCAGACTAGTCCCGGAGCCAAGAGTATGAGTTATGAGGAAAGACTACGGGAATCGACCCTCACGTCCCTGGAAGGTAGAAGAGTTAGGGGAGACAATCACCACCTACAAAATTCTCAGAGGAATTGACAGGGTGGACAGAGACAAACTATTTAGCATGAGCGGAACACGAACAAGAGGACACAGGTGGAAACTTAGTACAGTACTGTACTCAAATGAGCCAATACAAGCTATATTATCTGCTACCCTATGCTTTTGTCAGAATCTGTACTAGTATCAGTGCCATACTCTGCCACCCACTTTCTTTTTTGCCTGTGATTACATTTCTAATAAATTGGCTCTGTTATCCATGCTAAGAAAATTCCTCTTTCTCCTACCACATGTCAGAGCTTCAACTTGTAAATATATCGGAAAAATAGCCAGTTAAAATACTTGAATAACAAGGGGTAAAAATGCACTCACACAGAAAAAAATGTATGGTCAGTATGCACTCTCACAGCAGGTCTAGATTCCTCATTAAAACATCACATAAAAATAAAATATCAAGATTAGCAAAAATAAGAATAAATTGGAATATGAAAATTACTGTTATCGTGTAAAATCTTTGAGTAAAACAGATATATTCAATCAATTCTTAAAGGTTAAATATTGATTTCATTACTAATTTGTTACAACCTCACTTGGCCAGTAACTGGGTTCTTTTCATTCAAACTTTCTTTGGGGTCTTAGTACCTCTTCTTACCAGATCCAACTTAGTCATAGGTAAGGTATTAAGACCTGGCAGTAATAGTCAATCCAACGGGAATGAGGGTAAGCAACACTAAACAAAACCATCACCATGTATGTCTTAACTATATACACTTATTACATATGTACATAACACTGCAGGTGTCACTTTCACACAGGACACTACAAAAGAACTTCTGCTATCTTCAATCCCTGCAACTCCACTTATATCTTCTGTTGTATAACACTCGAGGTACTTTGAGCCTTTCTTCTTGGGTACTCATAGTGGCGAGTCCACCTTTCCCAGTAAATCATAGGCCAGTCCTCCACAGTATTACCAGTGTCAAAACACCACTTTGACTCTCCAGCAACATGCTGGTTGGCTTCCTCTAAAAGGCTTCACCTATAACAGTCTTGAACATAGAGGACAGACGGATGTTGATTCCATCTAGTAACTCGATTGGTCCATCCCGGGATATGTTGATCCAATCGCCAATACGTACTTCACTGGTTATCACAATTCACAGTCTACATGGACTTGGCTCACTTGTTCCCACTGGATCAAATCTAGAGTTCAGGACTGCCCTGGGTGAACTAACCCTTGTTGATCAAGGTACCCACATCACTTCTAAGGAGTAAAAATTGAATACAGGTAGTAAGAAGGAACATACACAGGTGTCGGTAAGATCACAGTCTTCCACTGGGGAACGGAAAATGGGGTCGGTGCGCTCAACAGATGGCGTTGACATTGTCACATAATGTGATTTTAATTTTGTAATAACATTTGTGCCAAGTATATTTAACAATTATTCATCATGGATTTTTCTAGAAATATTGATGCAGTTCTGTATTTTATGAAAATGGGTAATGATGTATTTTTATTCACAGTTTGATGAGGTGGTACCTACACACATGGAAACAAAACACAGAGGTTTTTACATTAATTCAGGTGAATTAGATTTTGAAATGGTTGCAGAAGAGTCTGATGATGATGAAGGATCTGTTGACAGTGAAGTTGATGTTCGAAGAAGAAAGAAGCAGGTTTGTTTTGGAATGGATTATGTTCTTCATCTATTTCATTTAAGTTTGTATTAGAACTTGGGAGCAATCTATATCTTTAAAAGAGATTGTTCAGGGCTGGAGACCAGATGCTTGGGACTAGTTTTGTTTAACTTTCACAGATGAAGCATGTAAGGTATAACTAGTCAGGCTCAGCTTCAGTGCCACACTTTAGAAATATCTGCATCTAACCTAGTTCCCCTGTGCAATTATCAAGAAGTAAAGTCTGAAATATTGATTGTTGTCCACACTCATTTGGCAGTTTCAGTGATTTGTTAAACAATTTTCCTGGGAGGGAGAAGGGGAATGGTTGATGAGGGAGAAGGAGAGAGAGGGAGAAAGGTGGGGAGGGGAGAAGTGAGAGGAGGGGAAGAGGGATAATAGGGAAAGATTTGAATGGAAGATTGTGAGAGGGGGGGGGAATAAACCTGGCTGCATCTTGGTATCTGCTCCAGTACATCTTAAAAAAAGCAAGCAGGCTGGTTAAACTTTAGTCCAAACTCTCATTTTTTCTTAGCAGCCATACCTATGCCTTTACTTTATGTAATGGGGTACCAGTTCCTCGCACTGAATATTCAAGTGCTACAGTTTTCCGATTAATATACTGTATAGTCAGGTATCATTATCCATAACTTCAGTATTTGCAGAATTCATTATACATGGCATGTATTTAGCTATTTACCCCTAAACTTAATGCAAAGGTTGGATTTAGTACTAGAGTTGCTGTAGTTGTTTGTATATTTAAAGTACAGTACTTTATTCATAAACATTCTTTCATCGTGATACCCTCAAAATATTTACTGTACTCTTAAAGACTTCATTGTTGAGTGTACGGGCCTAATTTATAGTTTTTTTTTTGTTAAAATTGGCAGAAATACCTAGCACTTTGATTGGAAACCTGCACTTCTCAAGTTAATCAAGACCCTTACCACCCTGGTTTTTATTATTAATTCAAACACTGTTCATTCGTGTAAAAATTGTTCCTGTCACCCCATCAGTATATTCGAGTTTCCAGAAACCTTTTAAGTGGGACAGACTATCAAAAGTCTTTAGGTTCAGATAGATGCAGGCAATCCAACCCTCTCTTTCCTGTAAAATCTCTTGCTTTATCATAGAAACTAAGTAGATTTGTTACACAGGATCTTCCTGTTCAAAAACCATACTGGTTGTTATTTCAGTATACAGTATTATTATTCTTCAGGTGTTCTACCCATTTAGTTTTAACTTCTCAGTTCTCAATCGACTTGAGAATGGTCCAGGACGAACCGAAAGTTTGTCGTCCCTTCACCTTCTAGTGTGTGGTCTGGTCAACATAGTTTCAACTATTTTTATAGTGCTTTGCCTACTAGGCTTTTCAATGATTCAGGTCTATAATTAAGAGGGTCTTGTGTTACCATTTTTGTAGATTGGAATTATGCTTTTTCCATTTATATCTGCTAGGACTCCTATTCACAGATAGCTGAAAAATCAATTAGTGGAGTGCTTAGCTCAGATACACATTATGTCAGAACCCTAGTTCCTTGTTTCTGTGCCTTTTATCAGGTTGTCCAGTGTTATCAAGTTTTAACTAGCCTGTGGTCTGCCCACGTGCCATTGATGTTTATATCAAATGTGTCTTGGGCAGATATGAGGGCTCAGGTTCTACTGTTGCAACAGTGTGCTGGCGGTTCATTAGTTAAAGAATGTTCTTGGTTCCCACGAGGCTTGTGTTGCATTCGAGCAGTTAGCTCATTGCTAACTCCTCCTTTTCCTGGGGGTTACTTTCTGTAGCTCTTTTCTCCTGAAAAAGCATTGAATATAATTAAACTCCTGTTTCTGGTGGTCCTAGGTGGCTTCTCGAGACCCACCCTCTCCCATAGATCAATCGGTTTTCCGTGTTGATGGCTTCCGTGACTGAGGTTTATGGCTAGGGAATCAAGGAGGAAGGTACCCAGTTTCCTGGTGGGACGAATGAGAAAATTGCTTCACAACTGGGTGGTTCATTCATTTCAGGGGTTCATTGGCTAGTTTTCTATCCTTTGTTTACCTTGCTGGTTGAATGTTTAGGCTTGCCCACCTTTCTGGTGGGCTGTTTTTAGTTAGGATAATCTAAGATTTACTGTTCCTTGCTTCTCTTAAGAAGGGGCCAGGGTTTGGCCCCTGGTTCCCACTAGATTTACAATGACTCACAAAAATCTGACATGGCTTGAATTAGGTGGATCTATCATCCATGTAACTACTTCCCATCTGAAGAAAGGGAGAAATGGGAAATACTAATGTGTGTATAGTATTACACAGTTATTTATAGTGTCATTTATGTTTGTTTATGCAAAAAGATGTTATCTTTCATTTGCTATAATACTTGAGCATGTTTGGTGACAAATTGCCTGAAAGATCATATACTGTGTACTGAAATTCTGATTCCTCTAATTTAGATCAGGTAAAACAAATCATTCTTGATTTTAGAGGTCATACTATTTGTATATTTACTTTTGATTTTACCATTACTATTTGTGTTATTATTAGTAATGTTTAATTTATCGTTCATTTTCAGACTTCTAAACTTTAGAAGTGTAAATAATTATTGATTTACATCTATAATTATATTATAATCTCTGCAGGCTCGAGTGTATTCGGATGAAGAGGAGGAACAGGATGAAGAAGAAATGGATGAAGAAGGCATTGAAGAGGATGAAGATGATTGTTATTCTAAAAAGGTAAATATGAGTAGTTTTACTTTGATACCGGTATATCCTTAAACCTTGGTATCAACTTGGCATGAAGTCACCGATTACCAACAGTTGTGATTAATCTTTATCTGCTTTTACAAGTCACTTAGGACCATTAACAATTTCATATTTTTTCTTTGTAGATATAATTTGCTTCAAGAATTTCTTCCTTCAGTGCATTCCACAGGTTGACCACCCATACAGGAAATGAGAACTTTCTTACATCTCTTTGACTAAAATGTGTTCAGCTTCCAATGATATCCTCTTTATTCTACTGATCTGGTACTAATCCAGTTAAGACTGAAATTTCTAAAGCTCCTGTTTCTGCTTCACAAGATGTGGGTTCCATGCTGATAACACAGATTATCTTTGCTAACCCATGCTATTCTCAACCCATGTTCTCTCAAATTTCCTATGTGAATTTAGGATCAGTTTTTACCCGAGTATCACAAAATCAGCGGACTCAAATACAGTACTGTACCACACAAATTGTGGACCATCTATAATAGGAACGAGAGCTCTCCACATTGTTTGTTACCTGATATATACATTAGGTTTCCATTAATTCCTCTATATCAGCTTTACAAAGATCTGGGACTGACCTGATATATTTGCTTTCTCACTTCACTAGTTTGCCACTCCTGGTCTTCCCTTATTGGAGTGATCCCTTCCATTATTTAAATGTTCCTATTGTTGCATCTTTAGAATTATGAGACAAAAATGGCACTCTTCATTAATGTGAGGAATTATTGTTCAACAGCTAGGAATAATTTAAAAAACGGTTAAACTGAGTGTCAGATAAACTGAGTGTCGAGGAATGTTAGTCATCAAAGTGATATGCTTTGGTTTAGGTCTGAGATAATAGAAAATATTACTGTGAGGTTCCTAAATTTCAGTGGATAAATCTTGAGTAATGTTTCTCATGAGATTGATACGCAATACCTTTTTTTTATTAGTATAATGCTTTTTATCGATTTGTTTATTTTGAGAACTGAGTTGGGAATTGGTATGACTCGAGTATCAATATGCTTGTACAGTGTGTGTGTGTGTGTATGTGTGTGTGTGTTTTTTATTCATTATTATTATTTTTAATTAAGTTTTAATAATTTATGATTCACTCCCCTTCCCCCTCCCTTATGTTATATAGTTGCTATGCTCATTATATTATTAGTGTTACTATACATGTTTAGGGATTCATTTTTATTTTCTTTCTGATGCAAGTGCATTATGCAAGACTTTATCGAGGCCACGTAGAACTGGATGAGTAGAAAATATGCATCTTTGTTTTATAAATTAGTCTGTTTTAAGCATAACTTTTTGCAATTTTCAGTGCTGGCTGGAATTTTTTGGATGAGGTAAAAACCATTGTTTTTTGGGGGCAGCATATATTCTTTAACAGATTTACAGAACTGTGTCCACTAATTATAATTTTTTGTACATCCTCAGAGAAAGTTATACGAGAATGGAATTGTACGCCATAAGAAACGAAAGCTAGACGAGGGGGAGCTTTTACGAAAGAGGAAGCGGATGATTGGTCAATTTAATGCCAAAAACCAGGAGAAGAAGGATTCTGATCAAGAAAATGAAAAAGTCATTAATGGTAGTGAAAGTAAAGGTAGTTGCTTATCTCGTTTTGTTCATATGCGCATGTGATTAGGGGCATCAGATTGTTTTTATAATTATCCTTGTATTATTTTATACTTGAACATTTTTTAGTACATGATAAAGATTCACGGAAAACCTTTTAATCTGCTCCAGATTGGACTTTAATAAAGTGTAAAAACTTATTTACAGTTTCCTTATAACATACTGATAAGAATTGGCTTACATTATAACTTTACAGCTATTTATATCCAGCAGCTAGGTGCCAAAATGTTAAGGCCTAGCTTGAAAATACTTGAATAACTATTGGAGAAATAATTATTTCTGAATTTCTTAAAATAACAACACATTATTATAGTAAACATAAATATTTATTAGCTTAATTGGATTATCATTTATTATTTTATTATTACTATTATTATGATTGTTGTTATTATTATAGGATAAAAACCCACATTTGTGTATTTGTGAAATTTGTGTAAGGAATTTACACAAAGTCTTTCGCACTCTCCCGAGTTCCTTATCGAGGTCTGAGCGTGTGATTAGGATGAGACTTGCATCTCAACGACTAATCTTGTCTAATGTGATTAGACGTTGAGATTAAGTCTCGTCTTAATCGCGCACACTGACCTTGATAAAGCACTCGAGGGTGCAAAAGACTTGGTGTAAATTCCTTACACAAATTTCACAAATACACAAGTGTGGGTTTTTATCCTATGTTATTATGTCATTAGAAAACATTACCATTACTATTATTATTATTATTGTTATTGTGATTAGTATTAGTATTATTACTACATTTCCTACTCATTGAATTGGGGGGGGGGGTGATTTTCTTGGAGAAAATTAATGAATCGTCTAGTAAAGGAGAGTTAATGATATTAGATACAGAAAACTTCCTATCTACATTCGGTAGCATCTTGAAGAACCAGCAATAGGTATTCATCCCGCATTATCACGGGCAAAATAATAATAATCATTTGCTCCTAACATACAGCTACTCTCATTATATATTGAGTATACTGTATATTTATTTATTCTTTATTATTATTTTTTAACTGCCTTTTAATGTGCTATCCACATCATATACTTCTTTACCACCACTGGTTGTCTTCATATCATCCTGGTCTTCCTTTTCTACCTTTGTATTCACATAAATACCCTTCAAAACAAAAGTCAATCCATTCATTCATTCAACTTTCACAAACCATCAATTCACTCAGTATTACGAGGCACTGAATTTTGACATGTAAATTATTATGTATCTTCCCTGCACTCTATGGAGTACAGATTTAAAATTTTTAAGCTTTCCCAATAATTTAAATGGTTTATTGAATGAATTCTAGCAGTAAAAGATCCGCATGTTATATAGACATATTATATATATATTATATATATATGTATATGTATATGTATGTATATGTATTCCAACGGATGATACTACTGGACGATGCCACCTGACTCGGCAAAAAATGCCTCCAGTGTACAATGGCCACAACTCTGCTGTTATGATTCATGTCACTGAATCCTGAATACGAGTCATTTTCCACAAGTTTATTTTCTAAAGGAACATGGGGTCCCGTTTTATGATGTGTAGATGCACAAAACTCTGGCAGTGTGCTGTGTATTGTCTGCCTCCCACTGTGAACATCATAACCAGTATTGTGTTCACTGATATCTGAACCTTGTAGATAGTCTTAATCACAGTCAGTATCATCTGTGACAAAATAATCGCAGCAATTTATTTTGTCATTAAGTAATATTGTGGCCACAAGCTGTGCTTTCTTTTTTTTTTTTTTTTTTTTTTTTTAACACTTTTGCGCTCCCGACAGAACCCTGTATAACTTTCCCCTCGTGCGCCGTTCATTTCGGCGACCGCACAGCGACACATAAATGTTTATACTCTTTTCAGTCTGCTCACCTTAAATTTCCATGTATATATTTAAGTTTGGTATCATTTTGTTCGCAAGAGAATGCTCTAAAGGAATATATCTATAAAATTTCTCCAAAGTCGACGTGAGACCCGCACCAAATAAAAAACTATGGCGATCGTTAGCCATAAGCACCAAACCGTGATGTTTGTCAACCCCAGAATTGGTCTGTCGTTAATTTTGGTAACACTGATCGCAATAAAATTCCCTACACAGACATATGAATATAAAGTACAAATCATGGGCGCATCCCACCCGCAAGACTGTGGGAAGTTGTCCAAGGGTTACCCGTTACCGCACGCCCAACTGCACATTGGCTTCAACACTACTGAAAAGTTTATACTCTGTTTTCATGTTTCTGACCTTCATTTTCGATGTACGTGTTTTATTTTGGTATCAATGTGTTGTCAATGAAATGTTCTAGAGGTACATATGTATAACATGTCACCAAAGCTAATGTGATGCCTGCACCAAATAAAAAAGACTAAGTTGTGTGTTAGCTGTTCTCGCCAAACAGCGTGAACATGTTGCTACTCTTTTCAGGTTTATCAGGTCCAAACTTGTTCGACATCGTTCTTTTTTGTATCACTGTGATCGCAATAAAATTTTCTACACAGACATATGCATATAAATTAGACAACATGGGCGCGCCTTACCCGCTAGAGCACACTCATTGCCACACCCGCTAGAGCACACTCATTGCCACACCCGCTACACCCAATACACCAGACAAACACATACAGTTTGCTAACAGAAGTTTTTGTGCAACATTGTTCATTGTGGTATCAAATTATTCGCAATACAATGCTCTAAATAGAAAGACAAATATGAGCAATAACAACCACAATATATATAAGCAATACCAATAACAAAGTATAAAGACTAAAATCGGCAGTTACCTGTGAGCGCACAAAGTCTGTAAAATGTATATACTCGTTTCGGTTTTCTCACCTTATTTCTCGTGCTACATTGTTCGTTTTGGTATCATTGTGTTCGCAATAGAATTCTCTATAGGGGTATATGCATATAAGGTCTAAAAGCCCGGAGTGACTCCCCACAGCAGAGCCCTAAGTCGGCCAAGTTACCCGTGAACGAGCACCAGTTGGCACACCTGCAAACTAATGTATATACTCGTTCAGTTTGATGACATAAATTTTGCAACCCGTTCTCACAAATTCGTAAAGTCAATATTGACTTATTAACTACGTGCATAGGTGATATACTAAACATAATAGATACCCTTAAAAAGATTCATAGAAAACACCAACCTTACCTAACCTTGTTAGTATCTTAAGATAAGCATCTTATTGCTTCGTAATTACAATTATTACTTAACCTATACCTATTATAGGTTAGGTAATAATTGTAATTACGAAGCAATAAGATGCTTATCTTAACATACTAAGTAGGTTAGGTAAGGTCGGTGTTTTCTATGAATCTTTTTAAGGGTATCTATTATGTTAAGTATGTCACCTATGCACATATTTAATAAGTAAATATTGACTTATTAAATTTGCGAGAACGGGTTGAAATTTTCGTGCTATGTCCTTCATTTTGGTATCAAATTGTTCGCAATAAAAAGGCGCTTATTTTAAAACTAGTCCCATAATAATAGAACAATAAATAGAATTTAATTAAATATTTTAACTTTTTGGACACTTTTTGACGCCCATCACCACAAAATTATTTGTATCTTTCCAATGTTCTGACATCAATTTTCATGTTACGTCTTTCATTTTGGTATCAAATTGTGCGCAATCTGAAGGCGCTCATTTTGAAACCACTCCCAGATTGATCAGATAAAATTTAAATTTTTAACAAATATTTTAACGAGTGACACCGGACCTCGTCACCCGAGACGAATCGGGAGAAAAATGAGTGATTACATTTAGAGGCGCCGGTACGCGAAAGTGTTAAGATGGCATCTGTTTACTTGGATGCCTGAAAAAGATAATGTGAATCTTGTGTTACACGCTGTACTTGAAAATGGCCGCAGCTGTGTTGTGCAGTGGAATGGTTATTATTGTGTTCTTACTTTTTCTTCTATCATTAATCTGTATGTATGTATGTTTGTTTATTTGTTTCATTTTTACCACTGGTAAAAAATAAATCTTATAAAATAATACATTTTGCATACAAAAATTTAGAGAAAAGGAAATCGTCCCATTTGTTGATTCATCATATAGGGGGTGAGGGCTCTGATATTTGTTGGGTGGTTTTTATGTTCCCGTTTCATTTTAGTTTAAACAGTGTTTAGAATAACACAAATTATGTACACAAAAATTATTACAACAGTGATTGTGAATTGAATATAGGCCTACAATGTAAAATATACTCTATTACACATTAATTTGCTCTGGGTAAAGTTCAAAGGAAGAGCAACAAGCAACCAACTGTTTCTATTCTGTCTGGGCATATAAATTTTCACCTTGGTAGGAAAGACCAGGCAACTGGTACATGATAGCCTCACTACATAGTAAGTAATTATTACTAGCAGAATGTTTTCATGGGGCTTGGTTAACTCCACTACATCCTTATAGATATATTATAAGCTTATTTACATAATTTGTATAAAAACTGTGCAACAATGACTAAAATTGGTATACCTGTATGTTGATAACCATTATCCTGGGGAATTGTTGTATGACTGTAACCACTCATTAAGTGTTAAGCAACTCTGGTGACATTACACAAACTTACTACAGTATTCTCTTACATTTATTTTCGTCCTATTGCATATCACACCATTAACAACTTCACCTCTAGAGAAATGAAGTTGTTAATACTAGTAGTGATTTCATCACCATTGACACATCAATACAACTTGTTGGAATGAAAAAAATTATAATGTCATAATCAAAATAAATTAACAAATCTCTTCCCATGTGGCATCTCGCCACATTTCTATTGAAAAACACTCAACATGTCCAGGCCACTACAGCTAAACCACAAAAGATAGAGACTTTTTACTTTAATTTTTGTGCTTTCTGAATACCTACAATGTCAAGTGGAAAAAATTATTTCTTCCCAAGTTTTTTGTGCACACCACAGGTGTGTTACATTTAACGTGTGCAGTGCAGAGGTTAACCTGTAAGCGGTTCAGAATTACCGTGATTTCTCCTGGACTAGAAACCTGAACGCATTAGAGTTCATATTGTCTTTATAGTGAATGTAAATTAAGCTGTATTGGTCACTCATATACCATGTTACATGCTTTTCAAAATTTTGGACATTTATAATATTTTTCACAATTATTTAACAAGTTTTATATTCTTGAGAGAGAGGTAGTCTTAAAATTGTACAGTACAGTATATACTGTCAACGTGATACATATTTAGTCTCAGATTATTCATGCTATGTAACTTTTGAGACCTTGACATGATGTATTCTTGTACAAATATCAATGCTTCAAATATTGATGTTTGTCTTTTTTTTCTGGTTCTGGTAAAGTTACTTGTGGTACCACTTACAAATAACTATTATTCAAGTCCCACTCACTCCAATGTTACATTCAAGAATGCAACTTGACAATATAGTACAGTGAGGGCAGGCAGGATGCAAATGCCTGTCTTAAGGAAGTCATTAAAGGTGTGATTGGTAGCCTTGAACAACTGACAAAAATGCTGATATTGTAGTGAAAAAGCAAACATTATAACCATTCAGATTGGTAAGGTGTTGAACAGTAGTATGAAAACCCCCAGGGTCTGCCTGATTACTACCTGATGAATATTTCAAGGATCGAGGTCCCAGTGGCCTGGGCTCTCTCCAGGCCTCGTGGTTGCTGGTCTGATCAGTCAATTATAAAAGCTGAATGCTATATACTTGATTGCAAAGTAAATATACATTTGAAGACCAAGTTGACATGATGATCGGAGCAGTGGAATGCATACTGGTATGCAGGTGTGTGAAATGGTACAAAAAATTATTTCTCCATCTGGTTGATATCCGAGTGCAGAATGCTTAACATGTACATAAGAAAACTATACTGAAAGCATCAATGCCATAACTTTAGTGGTGCCATTGTTGTGCAATTATTAGAAATATATACTAAACCACATATCTACATGGCAGACCCTGTAAGTACTGCCTTTGTGGCTTAGGGTTATCTTCCATGAGCCATTTAGGAGAGACTACCTCCGTCTGGATCTGTCGCTGCTTGGTGATTGCCTGATTGGGGTTCAGCTGTGGTTCTTACTCCTGTTTGACCCTGGGTAGGAGGTAGCATTATTGCTGGCTGGAGCGCAAGGTACTGTGCAGCTGTCTGATATATGCATAGCGATCGGTTCTGTTCCCCTGGAGACATTGTGCTTTTGTGGAATTTTTCTTTGTTTTGTCTGGTGTGGCTGTAGAACTACTTGTATGATTTTGGAGGCCCTCCACTTGGTCCCCGTGTTTGCACATGTCGCAGGGGTTCAGCTTTTAGTGTATTTGCTTGGTTATTCTGGGATAACCGGTTAATAGTACTTTGCCTGAGCTTCCCTTAGCCTAAGGGCCCTAGAAACCTCTATTAGGGCTCATTCATCCGATGAAGGAGACCTCCGAGTCCCACCTCACTTTGTGCGAGTTTGAAGGTTGCTCTGTCCCCTTGTCTTGGGGTGACACCGTCTTTGTCTCTGCCATGCTGCCTGTTGGGTTATTGACACCTTTGACCCAGAGTCCTGCGAGTGGTGTTCCTTGCTAGTAATCCAAGTCATCCAGTCCACTGAGATTGATATTCGGGTGCAGGCAGCTTCAGCGTTGCATGTGCAATTTAGGTTGCTGCAACGCGCAAGGTTGCTTACCTTTCCCGCCAAACACACACCGAAACTATGACATTGGTACAACGTTCGAACAAGTTTTAACACCTCCTAACCAGTTATAATAACCAATATAGCAAGTTGTAACAACGTTCTAATATGTCATAAACACGTTAAGCCAAGATGTAACAACTTTATTATAAGTTGTAACAAGCGGAAAATAGAGACAGTTTTGGTCTGTGTTTCCAGGGTTCCGGATGCCCCGCCGCTGCCTGGGGCATTAAACTCATTAACTTAAATAAATTAACAAGTGCACACTAGAACTACTAAAGATAGCCAATATCCATATATATATTTGCTTATAAAATATTAATGAAGTGCAATTATGAGACTTGGGCTCGTATTCATTGAGTAAATATACGGTGCATGTATAATGGTATGAGTATGCTTTATCCATACATGTGCATGTTTTAGATTATATGAATCAATATTACCACTTGTGACCCCTCAATACATCAATTGACCACAATTTTTTTTTTTTTTTTTTTGTTATATACAAAATTAGATTGAAAATTGCAATGAATTAAATAACGTACATTTAATTGCTGTATGGCACCCAACTCAATCACTTGTGCTATGAATGCCAATCTTCTGTCCTCAGTTCTGTATTTCTGAAATGGGCACATTTGGTAGGTCTCCAAAGCTAAACACTTGTTAAAGCCATGCCTTAGGGAAATTGCATAAGGCCTCTTGCGACTTTCTCTGCCTACTGGAACCCAGAAAGCAAAATCTGGTTACAGTGCTGGCCCCGTTGTGCCTGGCAGGCCAGTTCCCCACCAGATGGCACCCCTCACTTACAAGCCACCCCAAGTGGATGAAGCAAATACTGTAGTAGAAATGAGGAGCTACCGATTTCCCACCAAGAAAACTGAGTCATTATGTACAACACTTGATTTCTGGGAGGGGATCCCTCAATAGCTCCCTGAAGCTATATTGCAGCTGAAAAAATTAGTAAAAAGCAGAAAAGCACAGCCAGAGTTAACTGTTGAAGAAGGTGGAAGAAGAGGGGGAGTGGTTCTGGTTAAAATAAATTTGAGCAATGCACCAGTTGTCTAATTAAAATAAGAGTGTAGTTTGGCACAGGGATGTAAGAACATGCAGTATAAACATAATAGAAGAAACTACAGAAGGGCTCCAGTAGTGTCGGGTTCTTTGTGACTCGTAATCGGAAATTTCGGGTTCAAATGGTTGCTGGGTTAGATAGAAATGGTTGGGTGCATTTCCTTCCACCTAATGCCCTTATTAACCTAGCAGTAAATAAGTACTATATCTAGGAGTGAGTTAGCTTGTTGTGGGGCTGCATCCTGGGAGGGGGGGGAAACTACACAGTTTTCCCACTGTGTAGTAGCTTTAAGGGTACTGGTTCAGCGAATTGAAAAATACGTAGAACGTTTCATTTTACAGGAACTGTCTGTACCCTGTACAGACACAGGGTTTGTACAGGGACAGACCCCGTACCCTGTCAGAGGCCCTGAAAGCTGAGTGGACAGCTCTTCGAATTCGTATTCCTGAGGTTCCGGGTTCGATCCCCGGTGGAGGCGGAAACAAATGGGCAGAGTTTCTTTCACCCTGATGCCCCTGTTACCTAGCAGTAAATAGGTACCTGGGAATTAGACAGCTGCTACGGGCTGCTTCCTGGGGGTGTATAACAAAAAGGAGGCCTGGTCGAGGACTGGGCTGCAGGGACGCTAAGCCCCAAAATCATCTCAAGATAACCTCAAGATAATCCAGTAAATCAGTACGAAGTACTCTCTCCCACTATGCTATCGGACCTCAATCATTCGTCCATTCCATCTATTTGTTTGCATTCCGGCCCCAGGCGGCACCACTCATGAGAAGCCTATGTAGCTTGGCGGCCGTCCATAGAGTTGCCGGTGGCGCAACCGTTGTTTAGTGTTTGTGTTTACCCACCGCAGGCAAAACCTTTACCTTCTCACTGTTTTAAATCTGTGCATATTTCTTACATCTTGCTACTAGTGTGTCAGGAAATATGTTGTTTAAGGCTTCAACAAGCAGTGATGTCAAGGGAAAACCTGCTGTGATGATGGAAAAACATGCTGTGATGATCTTTTAGTAAAACATTCAGCTTATAAAGGAAGATGAATCTGGAATGCTATTGTGTGGGCCAAAGAAAGTCACCCAAAGCTACTTAATGCTACCCAAAGCCTCCTAGCATTACATAATTAACGAAGAAATGTGGTAAACTGTATTTATCCACTATAATGTTGGTGCTGAATATAGAAACATGGAAAAATTTTTTTTTTTTTTTTTTACAATGAAATAATCTCATTTCAAAATGGAATTATAGGGAAATATGAAGCAGGTGATGCCACAGGAAGTTGACGATCCAAGCAACAATGTTGTGGAGCATGTAGATGCTAAATATTATTGTAAATATGCATTCTACTAGTTAACATCACCAATTAAATTTACGACAATTTGAACAGAAAAGTGTGACAATGGATCACTGAACAGGAGGCAAATATGCCAGCAAATACACACCAGGCAAAAATATATCTTGGACAAGTTGCTCCACAACACTGTCGCTTGGAGCGTCGACTTCCTATGGTGTCACCTGCCTCATATTCTCATCTCATTTCAATGTAAAATTAGGTTATTTCAGAGTAAAAATATGTTTTTTCATGTTCTGCATTAAACCCCAACATTATAGTCAGTATATATATACCAAATTTCTTCACAAATTACGTAATGCTAGAAGGTTTTTGGTAGCATTGGATAAAGGTGCAGAGGAATGCGTGTCCAAAGTTGAGATCGTGGAGGAATATTCTCTATCTTCTGAGCAAATTTATAATGCCGATGAAACAAGCTTGTACTGGCGTGTGTTACCCTAACCAAACCAAACTAAACCTAAACAAACCTAACCAAACCCAAACCCAACCTAATCTGATGAAGCCTAATCTAACTTAACAAAATCATATTTAACCTAACCAAACCAAACACAACCTAACCCAATCAAACCTAACTGAACCAAACTGAACCCATCAACATCTAGGCCTCAACCCTCAGTTAACACCACCATACACACCTACACATCATTCTAAGATCATATGTGGGAGAAACATCTGGACAAGTGGTGAGTACCCATATTTATTGTTGCAGTATTACCAGTGTTTTGTTAAAAGTATCTAGTGAAACAATAATATATTGTTATGTACTTTGTACATAAAATTATTTTTTGTGTCGGGGGGGGGGGGGGGGGAGGGAATTAGACTACATATCCAATCGAAATTGGGCCCAAGGTGTATGAAAGGGAGGATATTGAGTGGACTGTATTTATGGTTGGAAATTGGTGAAAGTATTTTAGAAATACAATACGGAGTACAGTAAGAGGTGACAAAATTTGAAATTTGACAAAACTAAACCCTAAGTTATGTTAAGTAATATATGCATAGAAGGTCAAATAAAAGAACATTACCAATACTGTAAGATAAAGTACACCGTCATGTGAAAAAATGCCTTTTCGTCATTGTTTAGTCGTTATTCATTCCCGACATTTTTTTTTACGCTATCATTTATTTTTGTGTTGCTTTGTGTTTATAAAGGCAGTAACAAAAAATACCCAATTTAAAACAACTGGAACGGGCACACGTTTCAACTCGAGGGCAGGCCACGGCAGTCACAAAAACCATAAGCCTCTCGCGTGGGTGGCCACCCATGCAGCAATGCTGTGATGCCACATGGGGTATACATAAAATGGGAAGACATTGGTGTGCATTTTAAAACAAGTCTCATAATAATCGCACAATAAATGGGATTTTTACAAATGCAGTATTTTAATTGTTGTCGGTGTTAACGTCATGTCGCACATTATGTGAATTGTTTTAATGACTTCGAGAACGTCATCACAAAGGCAAAGTGTTAAGTTCACATTTCCCGAGTTCACTTCACATAAGGTTTACAAGGAATGTAATCGTTATGCAGAAGGAGAGTTGATAATACTTTACTTTGATTTTTGTTGAGATCTCTATTGACAACTGACGTCTGTACTGCATTCTCTGTTTTTATGACTTCAGTAGATTCCCATAGAAGTGCTTCCTTATTTTTCTTTGGGATTTACAGTAGCTTGGAGTTAGTGAGCATCTGAACATTACTAGTATGTTCCTAATTCTGTTTTTTGTTAGGATTATTAAAATTCTTGATGAAAACTGGAGGAAGTAAATACATAATTTAATGCTTCATCAGTTATACTGTTCATAATTGTGAATGAAATGTAGTTGAATAGACACAAAAATACGCATCCTTCTTTTGTAAAGTAGAACTCGTCATTGTTTGTAAGAAGTTTGTAACATTTCATACTTGAGTGCTAACTGGGAGAGATGGCAAGTGCTAGTTTATTCATTATTGAAAGCTTAATAATGTTTGAACACTAAATATAAAAATGAAACTTTATCCTTTTTGGGATTTTAATTTTTTCTTTAGATATGTCAATATTTTGTTTTTCTGTTGTAGGTGAAATTCAACCAAATGAGCAATCAATTAAAGCCAGCATTGAGGCAGTAGTCAGCAGAGCTCGAGAAGAAGCAACAGATAAAAAAGATGAATCTGATGAGTCTGCCTCATCCAGCTCCAATTCTAGTTCTTCTGATAGTGATTCATCTGGAAGTAAGTACAGTACTGTATAAAATAATCTAAACTCTTCTTCTCCATTAATTGATAAATATCTTCTTTAATGCTTCTGGTTTTTCTTTAAAAGTTTTCTTCAGTTGTATATTAGCAGTAAATCTTATTGTTCCCAAGTTGTTATAAATCATTTAGTTGTAACCCTTCAACTTAAGTTCCTATAATGGTATAATATGCTATAATTTTCAGGCCAAGTTCAGTTGAGAATCATGGCAATACAGTACAGTACTTCGGGAATACGGTAATTGTGCCGCTTGATTTAACTCTTTGGCAGTCTGGCCTATCTGTGCATTCCTGAGAGTAAACGTTCTGGCCTGCCCATGTCGTTCATGGGCTCCTCAGTGATGGGTATCTTTTTGCAGTCATTTCATGCTTTCTTAGCTACTTTTTGGTTAATAATTGTAAATTTGGTGTCAAAATATTTGCAAATGAATTGTCTAGAGAATAGATGCAAAAATAAGTGTATTTATTTATAATAGTTTATGCTTCTCTCTATGCATTCCTGAATGTTAACATATGGTGCTCAGCAGATCCTACTCAGGAATGCATAAAAATGTTTACAATCACTTCATCTTGGCAACTTAATAATTAAAGAGAACGTAATATAAATACCATGGGGGAGAAAAATGTGAAATAATGGAGTAGTAGTAGTTCTACAGTGTTAACTTGTACAGGTTCATCTTCAAGTGAAAGTGAATCAGAAGAGGAAGAAGAAGATGAAGAAGGTGGTGGTGGTGGTGGTGGTGGTGGAGCAGAAAATGAAGAGGTAAATGGAGAAGGCGAAGAGGAAGCACATGACACCATAAATGATAATCACCACCCTTCTGACAACGAAAACAATATACCACTGCCAGACAATCTCCCTCCAGATCTTACGCAGGTTTGTTAATGGTTTCATAATTATATATAACCGGTAGGAATACCTGATGATAGTCTTTATTTGTCATGTGGTTACTTCCTAAAGTAAGATTCTCTTTTGTACCCAGAATTCATGTCCTGGGTTTTGCCCATAACTTCCTATTTAGCGTCAGCTGTGCTCGACAGTGGCTTCATTCTTTTACCTCTTCCCACTTCATCAAAGATATTTTAGTGTCTGGGTCAGGAGCATGGGTGTTTTTTGTGTACCAGGTACATTTGGCTGGTTCCTCCATGTGAGTGTGGATTTTTGCACTTCATGGTTTCATTTGTTGGGCCTTTGGCATGAGCAGTTCACACTGATGTTATTGACTGGCTTCTGTAGCCTTTCCTTGTCTCTGGGTGATAAGGATTTAGTTGTTGTTTGTAGTTGCTATAGGTCTTTGGCTGCCTGGCATTCTCTTTGTGTTAAAGACAGGACCAGATGACCTATTTTTAAGTTGGTGTAACCTTTGTTTGACATTCCTAGTGTTGGACATTCTGACATAGCATTTTGTGTATCTGCAGAACTGTCTGGCATTGCATGGTGATCTGCTGCACTGGGTTTTTGTTCCCAAGATACATTCCTGTATGGTTAATTGCCTTAGCTAAATTCACTTATTGTTCGGGGACTTCCTTATAGTGTCAAGGACTGTGTGGGGTTGCATATCTTGCCCACAATCTTTTGGAATTGGCTTCCACCCAATATGTTTCTGGTTAAGTCCACCCTCCCTTTTGAGGTCCTCTTTGCACCCACAAGGCACCACATGCTTTGGCTTTTATCTTTACTAAACATTTGAAATGGATATTCTGCATCTTGTCAAAGCCAGTAGAAGCACATTTCTCCCATGTCTGATTGCAAAGTTGGTCTTGATCCTGCAAACATTAGACAATTGTGGGATGTGTGATATTTCATATTAATTTTGTTCAAGAGAGGAGGCTAGTGCCCTGTACAATTACCTCATATGTGTCATATGAATTCTTTACATTCAATACTCTTTACATTCATATTCTGGGATACAATAGGCTAGGAATACTACCAGATCAGATACAATTAAAACATATCTAGATAATTTATATTTGTTTCTAAGTAGCAAGGATAAAGACGTGTGTAATATTTATAGAAGTATTTATCAGTGAGCGTGGTAATCCTGAATTGGGAAAATACTGTAATTAAATATTGCTAAATCAAACAAAAGATTAAATAATAATTATTAAATCCTAGTCCAACAATTTCATTCCAAAAAGGCAAAATATAGTAGTATACAGTGTTATTAAAAGTTCCATAAAATGTTTCTTCAAATTTGTTCTCTTGTTTTTACCAACTTAAGTCATCCATTAACCTTAAATATGCAGCTTTCATATAAAATGTCATCCTGTCTGTGCATAAACCCAAAAAAAACACCTTTTTCATATTGATTTCTATTTACATGCAAAAAGTTGAGTGATGGAGTTAAGGTTTAAATTAATACGACACATGAAAGTTGCTAACTCTCATGTGTATGTTTGTTTGCTTCATGTCATGTTTATTGTTTCACTTACTAGTTTACACAACATAATGTTGTGTTTAATAACTTAATTTATGTTTATATACTGTAATTGATAAAATTGGTTGTGCACTGTATATAAGACCACTTTATATAATACATACACCTATTGCACATACCAGTAAACCTTTTCCAAGGATAGCTGAAAGAATGTTTCTGGTGGCCCATTTGCTGTTCTGTCTGGAACATTATCCAGAAATAGATTCAAACACTGCCAAATTGTAATTTGACGAGAATTTTAGGCCTTAATAGCACGATAAACTCATTGAATAGTAAGCCATTTAAAAAGCAGAACTTTTTTTGAGACATTGTTAACTACATTGCAAGCAGAACTTTTTTTGAGACATTGTTAACTACATTGCAAGCAGAACTTTTTTGAGACATTGTTAACTACATTGCATGTATATAGATGCATTATAACAATATTTGCATCATTGGTATAAAAAGCTGGCCAATAATAATGAAGAGCAGCAAATATGATAACTGCAGTGTCCTGGGAAATAACAAAAAAAGATGACAAAGTAGGGGTTTAACAAGCATCTTTGTTTTTGTCCAGTTGTGTGGTGTTGTTCAAAATCCTTTATATATTCTTATAAGTTATTTACACAACTATAATTATATTTCCAGGCTATAAACAAATTAAAGGAAGAAGGTCACACATCCAAGGGTTCCAGTCAAAAGTTTTTCACAGATTCTGTCAATAAAGTACTCTTAAGGTAAGATGGATTGTGCTAACATTCAGTCAGAGTCAAAATAAAGTATAAAAGGGACTGGATTCCCAAGAAAGATGATGAAGGGGATAAAGCAATCATTGCCTTTGATGTTAAAAAATTATTACGTTATTGCATGCATCTCCTAGTCCTAAGCAGTTTTAAGTGTAGCAAGGTTATAAAATGGTACAAATAGAAGGTAATTGGAAGGTGTTAGTGGGATGGCAGAGATTGAAGACATAATAGACTGGGTAATAATAAACAACATATTCTCAAAATTTGGACAGCTGGAGAGGATAGTGTTTCAGTATATTTTCAAAATGTATACTGTAAACAGAAATGAAAGGATGATGTATATATATATATACAGCACATGAGTAGATTAAGCATTATGAACCAAGATAGTTGATTGGAAGGAGCAACATAACTCCGGCAGAATGTAATTTCTATTTAAACGACATTATATATCTTGCATGTCTTACCAATTATGAATGTATCTAACTTATATAATCCTGGGCTTATGTTTATATTCAAAAATTCGCTATTATATTGCAAGAAGATTTAGTTAGATTTCTTTCCGTAATTAATTTACATTCAGTAATTTTTAGATAATTAATCCAGTCAATTGGGTGGTTTAAATCTTTCAAATAATGCATTGGCATCCTGACCTGTCCTTAAGCTGTATTTAAGCTCTTGTTCTTTATTTTTAAACTGAAGAAAGTATTTGAGCTATTAAGCTGGTCCCGCAGGTATAACAGGGCCGACCTCGAGTCACAGACCAATCCAACCATGTTACTGACCATGAAGGGGTCAATTGGGACTTTTGAAAGCTAATTAAGAATCCAAACTGTAAACTGGGAGGCCAAACTAATAAGTCCTTGAGATACCTGGGCATTGAGAACCTGGAAATAGTGAACTACCACCTGAGTCAGGTGGTAGTTCAGCTGAGGCAGTCTGGTGAAGATTTATGAAGTCAAATTTAGCTAAAAAAAAATGGTTGCAAACATGGTCTACTATGAACCCTAGCCAATTCCTTAACTATAGGTAAATCAGAATGAGCCACAAAGTGTGTCATTATTCCAGGGGAAACACACTAAGACTTATTCAACACACTTTCAAACCTAGTAAGCAATAGTTACAGTACCCCCAAAAGTTTGAAAAGAAATCTTAGTACTCTATTGTAAAAGGAATGATCTAGGGTAAACTGAGGAATTAAGGTCCTCCTTCAGAACAAGAAATTGCCAGCATGCTATCCAGAGATGCAGTGTAACTTCAATAACCCCCTTGGTTGGACAGTTCACAAATGACAGCCCAGAATATAGGCATATACTGCTGGGAAGGAGCTAGAAGCACCTGGCAAGGAAGGGAGACCAACTCTAATGTAGGCTTTGATACACAAGGCTGAATGTTCAAGCATCCTGAGTCCAGGCCCATCAAAAGGCCCTCAGATGTCCCCCAGTCACACCATCACTGAGCTTAGTAGGAAAGGGCTGACGAGAAATCCTAATGGTCACCATGGTGAACATTGGAGAGGCGTCAGCTTTGAAGGATGAAAGGGGTAACCGACTGCTCAGCCTTAGAGGCAGATCACAGCCAAAATACCTGCTAGGTGGGGCTGGAAAGAACTCTCCTGCTGCAGCTAATACCTGATTCATCACCCCTAAAGGACTTTGTCATTGATAACAAAATGCCTATTTATGACTATAAAAGTAGAGAATGTTATTGCAAGTGTGTTTGACAAAATAACACTAACATAGAGTATATACTAATGAGGATGATAATATTAGGTAGATTTTAGGAGCTATATATCTTAATGTATATTTCTTTTACTTATGTGAGATGGTTCAAAAAGTTTGTTTGTAGCTGTAAGCTAGTTTATAATGCTCATTTGTTTTCAGTATTGAAATGAAGTTGAATAAGTTAGGTGGAAGGAAGAAGACGCAAATATACAACCACCTCTCACAGCATCTTCCTTGTGGAACTCAAACTTTAGTCAAAAGGGCTAAGAACCTATTAACTGAAAGACAAGAAAATAGATTAAGAGAGCCATTGAGAAGGTATGTTTGGCATTTTATGTAATTAAAACATTACTGTATATCTATCATGGAAATTTAGTGATTTCAAAATTGATTTTCAAAATCAGGACTATGGTTTTCTGAACATGTAGTTTAATTAATTATAGTAGAGTTTGCTGTTGTCAGAAATAATTGATCCAGACCCCTTGCAGTTAGTTGGATATATCTGACCATTTTTCTTATTACAGTATTATTGTTATTTTGCTAAATATGGGCCTGGCCTATCTTCCAGGTGTTGGAATTACTGAGAAGTATCAGTTGTTTTCAGACATATGTTTGATAATTACCAAGTCACAGTACCAAGAATTCTTTGAAACATTTTGTGTTTTATAATGCAGTTTTAGGTAGTTTACCTTAGTATTGGGTTATATTTGATCCTCAAATGTTTCTTGTCTTGTAGAAACGTAAGTGTCATTTGGGATGTTATGACTCAATATCACAGGGGTTCTGAGATATGCATCGAGTCATGAATGAAAAATTAACTAAATGAATCACGCGTGGTTGGTGAAAGGCAATGTGAAGTTTAATGTTTGTGTGGTAATACTCAGCTCTTAAGCACATTCACTTAACTGATGCATACATAGCCTTAACAAAACTAATTTTTTTCAGGTTAAAGGAAGCTGTTGATGCTCACATGCCTCCATTAGTTGAACAGCATGCCTTAGAGTGTCAGAAAGCTGCAGAATCCAAGTAAGTAGCAGTGTTGGCTTTGATGTAACTTTATGTGTGTGTGTGTGTCTATAATATATATATATATATATATATATGTCGTACCTAATAGCCAGAACGCACTTCTCAGCCTACTATTCAAGGCCCGATTTGCCTAATAAGCCAAGTTTTCATGAATTAATGTTTTTTCGTCTACCTAACCTACCTAACCTAACCTAACCTAGCTTTTTTTGGCTACCTAACCTAACCTTACCTATAAATACAGGTTAGGTTAGGTTAGGTAGGGTTGGTTAGGTTCGGTCATATATCTACGTTAATTTTAACTCCAATAAAAAAAAATTGACCTCATACATAGAGAAAAGGGTTGCTTTATCATTTCATAAGAAAAAAATTATAGTAAATATATTAATTCAGGAAAACTTTGCTTATTAGGCAAATCGGGCCTTGAATAGTAGGCTGAGAAGTGAGTTCTGGCTACTAGGTACGACATATATATATATATATATATATATATATATATATATATATATATATATATATATATATATATATATATATATATATATATATATATATATATATATATATATATATATATATATATATATATATATATATATATATATATATATATATATATATATATATATATATATATATATATATATATATATATATATATATATATATATATATATATATATATATATATATATATATATATATATATATATATATATATATATATATATATATATATATATATATATATATATATATATATATATATATATATATATATATATATATATATATATATATATATATAATATATATATATATATATATATATATATATAATATATATAATATATATATAATATACATATATATATATAATATATATATATATAATACTTTTTCAGTTATTATATGTTTTGTTGTTACCTAGGTAATTAGGCACAGACTCAACTGGATCGATGCAATCTCGAAATTATTTGCTGGTGATAAAATTTAAACAGTTATTGGAATCGTTCGTCGTGTATGCAACATAATCACCTGCTGTGTGAAACACTGATTACAGCTAAGCTGTCGGTGTGATCGAATGCTCAGGCTCTTGAAGAATATTTCTTGACTCTAAATTTGTTTGGGTTTGAAGTCTTTTCTTTTTAGACTACAGTATTCTAAAACTTCAGGCCAAATCTTTTAAGGTTTTATTTGCACAAAAGAATACAGAGTTCAGAGTTGCTTGTGCTCTTCCCAGACAAAAATGTTTGTAATTAGCCTAAGGTTTCTTATATTATTTTAACAGTCTCTTCCCCCCTCCCCCAATTTTGCATGGTTATAGCATAATTCTTTTTAAGTGCCTCTGTTGAGTATATATACTTTTGAGGATCAGTTCCTGTCATTAGTTTATTTTGATATGCATATCTAAATTTATATATTGATGTCCTATACCTCCATTAGGGTTATGAGATGTGATCAATAAATTCCAAACCTGGTTTTATTGTATGAATACATAGGAGTTGTAAAATGGAAATGTTGTCCATCATCTCTGACCCTTAGTGTTTTTGCATCAGCTCTTTTCATTGCTGTTAGTGTCTTCCATTGGGCAAAAATTAACAATATGATGTGGCGGTAATAAATTCCAATTATTTCAGTACAGTAAAAATTTTAAAAGTGCTCAAGGATATGTCAGAGCTCAGAAAGAAATGAAGATTTGAATAGTCCACAAGCACATATATCATAGATATTCGAGCATCTGGTTTTAGACACTTGTGCTAAGTATATGCCGGCTTCATCTTGTGCTCCTAGTGGGCTGCCACCTTGATTGGCTTCGACTCTCGGAGTCTTGGTCTCCTTCATATGTTCGGGTTACTAAGTAGTTTCTTGATGCAAGTACAGATAGATGTAGAAGTGTTGTAGGTGGCATCAGGGGCCACCCTCTCTTGGGATTTGGGATGTGATTAATATTAGGGAGCCTACTATCTCTGCATTGATTACTTTCTCTTTGGGAGGGGCATCGGGAATCAGCTTTCCAGAGTTAAGGTGCTTCCTTAGTGATGCTTTTTCGATTTTCTCGGTGCAGGCTCTGGACTCCAATCGAAATGTTGGCATCCTACCTGGTCTTTCCTCATTTGTGACGGGAATGGTCATGTGGTGGTGTGGTTTTCAGAGGGGGGGGTCTGTGGTTGCCCTTTGACCCTCAGTGGAGTTTGATTCCTAGTCCCAAAGGTTTGTTGCTCCAAACACATGTGATCTTTTATTCCCTGTTCCAGTACGAGCTTGACAATTGGTTCCCCAGGGGTGAGTATCCAGGCCCCTGGTTCATGGCCTTTTTTAAGAGTAAGCTCATGTAGCTGGTGAGGGGGCCCTCCCAAAAACCATGCAGTGCATGAAAAGCAATGAAATGCCCCTTTACTGAGAGGCAAGCTCCATTGTCTCTTAGTGACCCAGATTCTGTTTATGGCTTCTTGTATGGGATGAGACAAGATTTGGAAGCCTGCTATGTAATGCTATTGTTTGATGGAACCAGTGCATTAGTTCAAAGATCTATTTAAGACCTGCTAGAAGAAAGCGTTTCATTACATTTGGCACCCAATTTTATCAAATTGCCTCAAATCATATTAACATGCAATGCACTAGAGTTAATCTAAATCTAGAGGGCCCCAGACAGTTATGTTTGTTCTAGGGTTTAATTTTGAAAATTTATCAAATTTGTATGGGGTATTTGCTTTTGGTTAAAAATCATAACAGTCTTGAAATAAATTACAGTACTAATGAGTTGATACACATCTGTTAGAATTATCTAAAGTGCTTTATTATTTAAGAGTTCTTTATACTCCATTTGTCAGTCTTGGAACTTACATTTTTGTTGGTGAAATGTAGTGCAAGTTATTGCTTCTGGTTGATTATTTTAAGTACCTGATAAAAAATTCTATCTAATTGGGTTTATTATGCTTTAGAAATGCATTGGGCACTGAAATACTTGGAAGCTTTGAATTCCTGTCACTAAATCTTAAATACGAATCCATTTCCACAAGGTTATATTGTGAAGGAGTATGAGGTCATTTTGTGATGTGAAGATACATGAAATAATGTCCGAGTGCTGTGGCTGTCTGTCTCACTCGATAACCATCATAGCTAACATTATGTTCACTGATATCAGAAACTTGTACAGTCTTTATCAATCAGGATCATCTATGATACTATCATCGCATAATAATAACAGTTACTTATTTTAGTGGTGGTGTGGCCCCTGGCTGCACAGCGGTGCTGTGAGCACCTGTTTTAAATCTTTTGTTAGTCCTAAAAAAACCTGGTTGTGGTATGCACCATGGAATAAACAACCATGATCGTGGTGCACAGTTGAAGGGTTAATGATGAAATAAATGCAATTATTTATCAATGATAGTGATAAAGACCATGTACAAGGCTGAGATTTCAGTTTACCCCACTACTGATGGTGGTGTTAACAGCTTACGGCAGATATCCAGAGCACACAACAGTTTGGTGTGTGTACATATCATGAAACAGGACCTCATGTTCCTTTAGGAAATGAACATGTGAACAATTTTCATATTCAGGATTTAGTGACCAGGATTCTGATAATAGCAGTGCTGTGGCTAGAGTTAGCGATGTGCATAGTATATCGGTAGGCACATTGTTTTATCAGGTGCTGTTGGCAACTGACAAGCATGTGGTGCTATGCTGTGCTTGAATCAATGGTTGCGAGATTACCACACCCACCAGAATTGCGTATGGGTTTGTAATATTGCTTAAAAATGTAGATATAACGTGTCTATACAGTGAAATAACAGTGAAACAGTGTGTTTTATTGTTCTAAGGATATAATATGGTGTTCCTATTAGTGACATGAATATTCTTGAGCATACCGATGTTCCACACATTTTATTATAAATTTCCGAAATGACTCTATTGAATATTATTACTGAAAAAACAGTGAAAAAAAAATCGGTGACATTATCTTTCCTTTCATGCTTTACAAATACACCTTGGATCCTATAATTAAGTTCTTCACATACATATCATTTCCTCTCTACAAATGTACTGTCAACTTTCAAATTCTGAGTTTTATCATTAATCTGTAATTTGCTTTATTCAAACTATAAAAAAAAGTTGAGGGGTAGACTTGATTCTGGCCCACAATCCTATTTTTCCAGAGTTGTGCTCCTCTCTCTCCTTCCCATTCTTATACTTATTTCTGGCTTGTTTATATTGCTGGAACATTTGGGGTAGCTGATAATTTAACTTTTGTCTTAATTACTTTTTAATCGCTTTCTTAATCCGCCTCTCATGCTGCTTTTATTTGTGCTCCTGAGTTCCTTTTGCATATACAATACAGTACATCACAAATTTTTGCATACATTACATTGACAACTTTTCTCTGAATCTGGCATATTCAATATATTTGAAATACTCATTTATTCCATATACAGTACTGTACTTATCCCTCTTATAATTAAATTTCACATCTCTACTTTTTTCTGGCACAGTATCATACTTAATTAAATGCTGTACTTTACAGTACTTTGCAGTACTTATCATTGCCATGTAATTTTTTTAATGGAAGTCAAATACTGTATTTGAAATTATTCATCTTCCTTGTGAACACAGTACTGTACTAAGTCTAGATAAGTCATCACCACTCCTCATTCTCTTTCTCACATTCATTGCCAAGTATGCCATTATAAAATGCTTCCAGGATCTAATTTAAAAATAGAATTATGATTTTTTAGTTGCATCTTTTAACCTCATTTCCTGTTCAGGTATTACTTGCCAGATGATTGTTTGCATTCATGATAAATTTTTAGTTTTGCAATAAATGTTCAACTCAAAGTTTTCACTATGTGGGTTTTGTAGAATTACCTCAGTAATCTAGATATGGCCCTTTGTCCATATTGTCACACCACAACTCTTTATTTTTTCTGAAGGGGTCAAATGGTGGCTTTCTGAAGCTAGCCGCACTAAGATAGCTCTAGACACGAGTCTGATCAGCTCCAGGAGTCCCTAATAGCCTACTGGTAAACAGACCAGACTTGGTCCCTTCACAGATGTGCAGGGAGCAAGTGACAATTTACCGACTCACTGGTAAAAGCATCCAGAAAGTCAGCAAAGCTTTGCTGACAACTGGAGGGTTCACAAAAAATGAAGCCTTGAAACTGCAAAACAACTCTGTAAGCAATTCACACAGAATAAAGAATTCACTAAAACTAGCTCAAATAAAGGATTCATTCAAACTAGTTTGAAACTTTTTAGTATCAGTCTTCACCAGGCAGCCTGGCTTAAGCCTGATGTTATGGTGGATATTTCTACCTGTAGTGCTTTGGTTTGCCAGTCATGGGCAAGCCCACAGCATCAAGCTAGGTGCTGGCCATCCTTTGGACTTTGATTGCCTTGCAAGGGCAATTTGCTTGTGTTAACCTCCTTTATTTTAATGTTAGCTTCATGGGCATGTTTTGGTTCCGGCTTGTTGTGTGACCTTGGCTTGTGTTGTGATTCTGGCTGCATACGATCAGGGCTTTCTTCCCTGGGTGCCTGCTAGTGCTACCCTTGCACAGTAAGTTATCTTCTTATGGTGTGTTTGAGAGTTTGCCCCTGAGAAGCTATGCCACTTGGGCTAACCACGGGTCTGTGACAACTCCATTTGTATGCTTAGCTGGGCGAGTTTTTTTGGATGTGCTGGGGTGTGCTGGAGTTTGTGTGTTTGTTTATGTGGCACTCCATAGTCACCATTTATAGCCTGGCTATTTTGGCTGAATTTGATGATGCCTCTTCCAGTGAGTGGGTCAGACCAGGCCACAGGGACATTGATCCCCGAAAGCAACAAGAAGGTAGGTATTGACAGCCCCAGTGCCTAGGATTTCACCTTGGTTAGTTACCTTCAGGCCCTGACAATGCCCTCGCTGGTCTCTGAAGTGGTTCGTTATGGAGCAGTCATTAAACTCGCGCTCGCTAAGTGCACGCTTGAAGGGTGTTAGTCTTTATTACCAGGCGATTATTCTTTCTGTCTCCACCATGCTGCCTGCTGGGTCAGTGATGCCTACGACCTTGAGTCCTGTGAGATTTGTTCTAGCTGGGATTCTTCCCATGTTGATTCAGCTTCATGTTAACACTTTCGCACTCTCAGCGTTCAAAAAAAAATCATACCCTAGATGCTTTCGGCGCTTCGCGCGCCTACGCGGTAAGACCGAAAAAGTGTACACTCTTTTGACTGTCCTGACAATAATTGAAGGCGCACGTATTTAAATTTGGTATCACTGTGTTCGCAATAAAATTGTCTATAAGAACATATCTATAAAATGCCGCCAATGCATAAGGATTATCAACACCAAATAAAAAACTATTCAGATCACTAGCCGAGAGCGCCAAACAGCAACAAAATGTTTCCACTCTCTTAATGGTTGCGAAGCCTACAGTTGTCCTACATCGCTAATTGTGGTATCATTGGAATCGCAATAAAATTCTCTACACGGACATATGCATATAAATATAGATTCAATGTCGTAGCCCACCCAAAACAGTGTGGGAAGTGGCCGAAGTGTTACCCGCGGCGGCATATTGGCGAAACTCGCTTTGAAAAGTGTATATTCAATTCACTGTCCTGACATTATTTGTCGATGTATGTATTTCATTTTTGTACCAATGTGCTCGCAATAGAATGTTCTATAAGAACATAAGTATTAAAGGTCACATAAGGATGCGTTCGACCGGCAACATATATAAAAACTACGTCGATTATACTCGTCGTGTCAATAATACAATTGTTTTACCACGATGATTCACTGCCACGCCGTTCTCTTTAATAAGCTGTTCGGCTATTAGAGAAAACGTAAATTTCATGGCAAACATTTGTAAACTATTCCCAAGTTGATCGGATAATAAATGGATTTTATACAAATATTTTTTCTCGTGCCTCCCGAGAGGGGCACACGTGCGGTGTGATTAATAATATTGGTGACAACGACGGTCTGCTGGAATGCACCAAAGTGTTAAGAAGCTTTTCAGGCAGCTGCCACTTTTCGAGTTAGCTTTGCTCAGGTTACTCATTTATGAAACAGTAATTGTCTAGATGCCCCAGAATTGACCTGTATGGTGTTTAGGGACCTGGAATTTGAGGAGCTGGTGATCTCCATCTGGACCTAAGTCTGCATTTCTTCTTCCTTCCCCTGTGGATGTGGTTCTTCCCCTGTGGATGTGGTTTGCCCTGCTTCTGGTCTCCCCCCTCCCCCTCCCTGGTTCCAGCTCCAAAGAGTCCAGGGGTTCTTCAACAGCTCCAGAACTGACTGGACAGGGGAGCCGGCTGTGAGTAGGGGCTGGGCCGCCTGGTGGTAGTGATCAGTACTAATGAGTTTCAAACTAGTTTCAGTGAATCTCTTGTTCTATGTGAGTTGTTCGGACAGTTACGAGGCTTCGTTTTCTGCAAACCCTCTAGTTGTCTGTAAAGCGTTGCTAATGTTCTGGATGCTTTTCCGGGTGTGGTAGCAAATTGTCATTCGCTTCCTGTGCCCGTATAAGGGGGGACCAGATTCTGGCACTTGGCACCAGTTAGCCAAACAGAACTTCTGCAACTGAAGTGACTTTTAGTATTGAACAATCTCAGCAAGATAGCTTCAGGGAGCCACCAGGCTCTACCAGAAAGAGGCGTTTCATTATATTCAATGCTGGGTTCCGATGGATTTTGATGAGCAGTCATTCGAATACCATGCCAAAAAATGGGGCAGCGCTTATGGGATACAGTGCGGTAACTCTTGCTACTCACTACCTGTGTACATACAGACATGGCACACCAGTGCATTTTGATCCTTGTGATTTTTTGTGATCTTTGTGAAGCTCGGTAATGCCATGCATATATATAAATTTGCTGCATCTATACTCAAACATTAATTTGCAAACATTTTGATTCCAAAATCCAAGTTTTAATTTTTCAAACAGCTTCAGAAATGTAAAATAAGTACAGTATACAGGTTGTATGTGGTTGAGAGGGGGTTAGTAATTTTGGACAATTACTGATAGAGGCATGGAATGTAACTGTGCTAAGAAATAATCATAAATTAGGGGAAGCATTAGCTTTTTATATTTATTTTTTATTTTTTATTTGTTTAAGTTGGACATATGATTCAAAGATAAGCTGAGCTCATGATAATAGGTTATTAATCAGAAAGGTTACACTGAATGGTTTGATATGCATGATTGCTCCTACAGTATTATGAAATGCAGTAAATGTGAGAAATAAGAAACCTCTACAGAAGAGTTGATATAAAGTACAGTACTGTATCTTTTTTTTATATAATATGTAAAGTTTGCCAGACAGTCTTCACCATCATCATTAACATGTAGTGAAACCCTGATCCTAATGAGCCAGTAGCTATCTTAAACAGTATTTATGAATTTTTTAGTTTAGTGTGTTTCTTTTTCTAATTTTTTCTTTTGTAATTCTTGAAGTAACATTGTAACAAAGAGTCTACAGGTTTGTTAGTATTATTGCTAAAGTGAAAATGTACCAAATCTTCAGAATACTCTTAGAAACTTCTAGCCATTTAGTCTAAAGCAAACAATTCAAAAGTACAGTATTTCTTAAATAAGCAAAAAACAGCCAAACTATCAATAGTTTGCACTGCATTTTGTGGCTAATATAGAGTACTGTATATGAAAAATAATATCTTTCATGTAAATTGACTAAGATATTTCCTCAAGTTACCTGCCAAAACAGTCAATGATACATATGAATTAAAATGGAAATGTATATGTGAGGTGTTGCCAGTTACTGAAGTATCTTGTCTCACCCACCAACAGCCCCCAACAGTACTGGGAGCTGTATTATCACTTCTGGTAAGGTCCCCCATACCACTTGTTAACTGCTGATGGTGACTGGGACGTGTGCTCAAACTGAATAACCTGGTTAAATGATGTTCTTGCATAAGTTTAGGCTGTTCTCTGAAGAATTTCTGTATACATTGTTAAACCTGTGGTGGAAATACTTGTAGTAATTCATTGTGCAGTCTGAGTTGGTGTCATGGAGCTCAAACTGCACATGCAAGGGCTGTGTAATGAAGAACTTATGTAGTCCCAGCTTATCAATGTATTAAAATGTTTCTGCAGAGGAAAACCTTTACCATCTGTTTGGTGGTGTTCTTAAAATTGCTTACCGAGTAGAGTTAATTACAAAGTAGGTGCTTCTAAATCGTGAGATAAGTATACTATATCTGCAAGAAACAAATTTTCATTAAATATAATTAGAAAAATTTAAATACTGTATAGAAAAGGAAAACTGAAACAATTGATAACACCTCATTAGCTATGATATGACCTGGATTAAAACCAAAGCTGAAAATCATTACAGTACAGTACTTACTTGTGAAAACCAGGTTTCTCAGTCTATGAAAGGTGGCTGGTTTCTGTCTGCTTTATTCTACACACTGAAACACTTCACGAATTCATTGGCTTTGGGTTGTATAGAGCATCCATTTGGACTAAAAGATAAAACTCTCCTATTCCAACTTTTTATTATATATATATTATATATATATATAATATATAATTATTATATATATATATATAATATATATATATATATATATATATATATATATATATATATATATATATATATATATATATATATTTATTTATTTATATTTATATATTCAGAAAAACCCACATGTAAAAAATAGAGAATCCTAAAAGCATTTTTGGCTCAATTCTCTTTCATCAGAGCAAAATAGAATGAAGAAGGAAATGTGGTAGGCAGACCTTACACTCGCCAGGGCAAGTCCCCTGACTACCAAGATAGGGAATGAAACCTACAGATAAAAGGGGGATGAAAAAGGCAAAGGAAAGGGGCAAATAAGGATAACTGTACAACGAAACTTACTTTTAACGATACATTTCGCCCCTCTGAAGTCGAAAAAACTCGTTAGTATTACCATATTTTGATGGACTAGTAAATCTTGCCCCCAGCCCTGAAAAACCTTAATATTAACCCAGTGCTCAAAAATAATAATACAGTTAAGTCCATGTTAATTAAAAACTCGCCCTCGTCTGTAGCAGGATGTGTTTACTCCATCCCTTGCAATGAGTGTGTATGTGTTTACATCGGCCAGACTGGTAAATCTCTTTCCTCACGTTTAAAACGACATTCATATGCTATTTGTACAGCCCAGCACTTCAGTGCATTGTATTTACTTTCCAGTTTATGTGATCATTCTATCGACTTCAGAGGGGCGAAATGTATTGTTAAAAGTAAGGGTTTCGTTAACCCTTGCACTGCTCACCTATTTTCGGCAAAAACGTCTTGGTGCAATTGTCAAGGACATATTTTTGTTATTTTTACAAATGTTCAGGTAAATTTAATGTCAAAATGTTTCCAAAGTCAACTATTTCCATTTCAAAACACAAATAGCAATGAAAACATTAAAAAACATTAAAATATAGCCAAATTAAAAAACAAAGAGCACAACTCTCTGAGCGCCTAAAGGCGCTTTGCGCAGTGCAGTGGTTAAACGAAATGTGATTGAGTCAAATGAAATGTGAAATGCGAGAATGTGATCAAACAATGTAACAACAGCCTTAATGTAAGCCCTAGCATATACAAATTAGATCCCCATGTAAGCTTCAATATAACACGTCAATACAATATAGCATCCATTTAACCTGCGTTTATTTATTTATTTCCATCCAGCTGCACTTGTATATATTATCCAGTGTTTTTGTTTTGTACAGTTATCCTTATTTGCCCCTTTCCTTTGCCTTTTTTGTCCCCTTTTATCCATAGGTTTCATTCCCCCTATCTTGGTGGTAAGGTGACCTGCCCTGGTGGGTATAAGGTCTGCCTACCACATTTCCTTCTTCATCCTATTTTGCTCTGATGAAGGCAAATTGAGCCGAAAACACGTTAGGCATTCACTGTTTTTCACATGTGGTTTTCCGCATACTGTATTTGGATCAGTGTTTTTGTGATTGTTGTTGCATAATAAATATATATATATATATATATATATATATATATATATATATATATATATATATATATATATATATATATATATATATATATATCAACCCGTTCTTGCAAATTTAATAAGTCAATATTGACTTATTAAATATGTGCATAGGTGACATACTTAACATAATAGATACCCTTAAAAAGATTCATAGAAAACACCAACCTTACCTAACCTACTTAGTATGTTAAGATAAGCATCTTATTGCTTCGTAATTACAATTATTACCTAACCTATAATAGGTATAGGTTAAGTAATAATTGTAATTACGAATCAATAAGATGCTTATCTTAAGATACTAACAAGGTTAGGTAAAGTCGGTGTTTTCTATGAATCTTTTTAAGGGTATCTATTATGTTTAGTATATCACCTATGCACGTACTTAATAAGTCAATATTGACTTTACGAATTTGCGAGAACGGGTTGAATATATATATATATATATATATATATATATATATATATATAATACATATATATATAATATATATATATATATATATGTGTGTGTATTATATATATATATATATATATATATATATATATATATATATATATATATATATATATATATATATATTTATATTTATATTTATATATATATATATATATATATATATATATATATATATATATATATGTATATATAATAATGTTGAGAAGAGAGAGAATAAATCAATCTGCATGTGCACAGGGGCCAGGTACAACTTGTCTGGCTTTTTTTATTTTCATTTTCTTTTTACACAAAAATGCTAGACATTTTGTTATACACAAAAATGCTGCACTCTTCCATTTTGACAGTCAGATGGTTTATCTTTGGGAATAATCCAAATCTTTTAAATTCCTTCACTAAACTAGTGGAGAATAATGAGCAATGTTTTGTTTACTATGACAAAATGTTTTTTATTGGCTGAAATCAGATTTAATGAGAACATTGACATTTATTTTTTAATAATTAGCCTGAATGCACTTTTAGTTTCATACATTTAAAGTTCTTTGCATTTTTATTTCATGATTAATGCATATGCACAATTTGAGTACATTATTTGTTAAAAGACAGGTGAATAAAGATTATGCTACATCCAAACCCGATGATTTCACAAAACATGTTAATATTGCTTCAAAGCTTACTTTTGTTTTGAATCTGATTAAATAGTAATTCTTTTTGTTTTATGTTTAACTGCCTTTAGTACTCACTAATCCAATCTATTTTATGTTTCTACCATTACAGCAGTCTTGCCTGTAGAACATTTTGTCATAGCATTTAGGCCTTGTAATTTCCTCCCACTTCTGATCTCTAATTTTATTTTTATTTTTTTTAATACAGTATACAGTTTATTGTACAGTTTGGTGCTTCATTACATTACTGTAAATAGTCTTAACAGTAAATTCCTTCTTACTCCTGTGACTGTATGTGTGTATTGAAATCTAATTGATTGAAGTATATTATCGAGATATCAGAGCAAGGAATACATTATTTTTATTCCTGGTTTTTTAGAGTTAAAATATGAATTGCACCTCTTT
Organism: Procambarus clarkii; assembly: GCF_040958095.1. Lineage (NCBI taxonomy): Eukaryota > Metazoa > Arthropoda > Malacostraca > Decapoda > Cambaridae > Procambarus > Procambarus clarkii. Next base: position 35,152,706 of record NC_091154.1, on the reverse strand, counting down.
ATTATTTAGATGTCAACATAAAACCTTAGTCATGTTGGTGTTGGCTCCATAACTTGGTTATCAAAAAACACTGGAAGACAATTATCTCACTGTATGTATGCTTTATTTACATTAGTTGGGGTTATTGCTATATCTTAGGGAAGGGCTACATATACAGGGCAGCACCTCTGAATGTATAGACCTTGAAACTCAGTCTCAAGTTTAGAAAAAGCTAAATTATCAGGTTCCATTTTATTTGCTCTGCATCTAGGACTTTCAGTTTAATGTGTCGTGTCACTACTTGTGTGGAAAATGAAATTAAAGAACAAAATATTAAACTTATGAGAATGATGTATGAAATCCATAATACATTTTATTTTATTCCTTTATTACTAAGATGGCTACACATTATGGAAAATGCTTGGTCAAGATATCTTCCCAGAATAAGTGAGGTTAACTTGGTCAGATTTGGGGAATATTGTGTAATCAGAGACATATTAGCTATGTAGAGTTGGATTTTCAGCAAAGTTTTCCCCTGCCTTCATTCACTTCCATTTTTACCTTTGTTGGCTCACTCCCATGCAAAACATCTTGCATAACTTTAATTTAGTCTTCATTATCTGTAATAGTTTTGCTTCCCTATTGATAAAGTTGTATATTTTTGCTTCTATTGATGCAAATTACATTTTAAATTAATAATCATAGAGATAGTGAGTATTGGTATTTACAGAACTTGTCACTCTGTTTTGAGGTCCTAGACTAAGCTGGTGAAAAGAAAATATAAAATAATCAAGACTTAAAAGAGGAAAATCTTCATTTGCCATTTTCATAATGCACTACTAGTTAAAGTGTTGGATGACCAAGATTATGGTGAACTAATATTTGCTAAGGTAGCTTGCACTTGATTAGTGGGTTGGAATGTAATAAAGATTATGAGTAGTTATAGGGAAGGATAAAAAATCTAATAAAACTGGTATAATGTTAAGGGGCAGGATGTGTTTGGGAGTTTATAGTTTAAGATTCTCTACATCGATTCTTTTTAACCATTTGTTTCCCCCTTTATAATCAGGGGTGAAAATGGAATCACTCAGAACAAAGACGATAACAATGAAGATGGTGATAAGAAGAAAAGCAAACTCCCTAAGAAGAAATTTATATTCACAGAAGAAATTAGGTAAGAAGGTTATCCTCGGCTTATAATTTTTAACACGCTGAAAGATTCATATATTTTTACACGTTATTATCATTTGTATTAAACGTAGTACAGTAATATATATACCTTTTCCTGCATGGTTACTTGCAGATTCATAATTTAAATTGTAATTTATATAATCAGTTAGTAGCTTATAGAATAATACTGTTTTTTTTTTTTTTTTTTTATTCTTTAGAAAACTTCTGTGTGATGTTGTGAATGTAAGAGTCCAGTTTTGGCAAATGATAAGGAAGCGCTCAGAAACTCCTGAGGAGAATATACGAAGGTTTTTAGATTCTGAGGTTCGTTCTATCTGGCCCAAGGGATGGATGAATGTAAACATTCTGTATAAGGAAAGTAATGAATCACATGCAGTAATTACGTGAGTATAATTGTCAGTTTCACTTATAATATCAGTTATTTTGCTGCTTGTAGTTAATACTGCAGAGCTGGGGGTTTGATCATTTGATCTGGAGTGTTACTTATTTCTCAAAATTTAGCTTCTTGAATTCACTTACAATATCCTCTTGTTGCCACTGATTTACTTTTAATTTTGACATCCTAGAAAATAACAACCCTAAAATTTCCTTGTTTGGGGAGAATCCTTAGATGCTTGTGTCGCTTTTATCATTGATTTGCTGATTTCTTGCTAGCTGTGTTCAAAACAATCGGTCAGTGCCAGCTTGTTCATGAAATTTATTCTTACTTTTATCTGCTATATAATTTTCTCTCAGTTTGTCATTTTCATTTAACCCTTAAACCGCGCAAAATATACATACACAATTTGACATACCTCAAGTTTTTAAAACTTGCACAAACCCTTAAATTTTTGTTCGTAATCAACTAGGCAACTTTGTCTAAATGATCACAATGTAACTTGAAAAACAAGGGAATCAAAATTGATTTTAAAATTGAATACAGTATTGAAAACTTAAGATTTTCAAACCGGAATAAAAATTATAAACTATTACCAATTTTTCATTTGGTGTTGTTATTCTCTCAGAATAGCATATGATCTTCATTTTCATCAAATTAGAATATGGGTTTTCAGTACAGTATAGTTTACTGTAAAAAAATTGTTAATATTGCATTTGAAATATGTGGCAAATTTAGACCAAAACAATTATAACTCCAAATGTATAGGGTTTATGAAAAATCCATTCTGAAGGGATTGTAGAACAGACAGCTGAGCACACAATGTGTCAAAATGGTGAGGATCGGTCAAAAAACTGTAATTTTAGAAGCCACTCAAATTTGAAACTAGTTTCAGAGATAATTGAAGTTATCGAGAATGAATAAAGATAGTTCTAATTCGTTAATTTAATTGTATGTTTTAATAAACATTGTTTGGCATTCGTATTCGAATATGTGAAAGTTGTAGGTCAATATGTGTTGAAATGAAGTCAAGAAGAAATAACCTCCCCCCCCCCCCCCCCCAAAAAAAAAAAATAGGGGTAATTATAATAATTATAATGATTTAGGGGGATATATTTAGAGTATACTTTATATAAGTGAAAAAGCCTTAATATGATCCCTAATCATCAAAACAACCTAAAGAGGCAAAGAATCTGCCTCTTTAGTTTCTGAGAAAAAAAAAATAAAAAAAAATTCAAAGTTCCAAGTTCTGCAAGTTGTGACTGATTTATTTGTTGACCAATTTCATTCTAACTTCACATAGTTAGGGAAAGGTATGCACTCTTCAGGATGTAAAGGTTACAGCAAAATCAGATAATAAACAATGGAGATAAAACTAAAATCTTAAAAATAAACTAATTTGGGACATTAATGAAAGTAACATATTACATTGGACAATGTATTTATATGATATATAACAAAATAGAGCATAATAACATACTCATTATTATTTGTGTTATTATGTATTACTCAGCAATGCTGTAAAGTCTCCAGCTGCATAGCCATTTTGTGGACACTTCTTACTGCTATTCTTCTTTTTTGTGCATTGGACAGGTGCTTGCATCTCTTTATTACTGCGTTATCCCTCAGTTCCAGTTAATTAGAGCTGTTCTTATCAACAAAACGTTCTAATTTTGTAGAATTAGTAAAGCAAAGTAAAGCATCCAGCGCTTCCATAATAAATAAAATAATTTGTCTAAAATCAATTTCTGAAAATATTCTGATGAAAGTTTCACGACACTGAAGCTAATAAGTTGGAGATTTGTTTAACATTTTTAAGTTATTTTTACATATTTGGAATATTTTTCGCTTCTGGGCCAATATGCGCTGTTTAAGGGTTAATAGTCACTTAACACTTTCGCGCTCTCCGCAAAGGTCACTCAGCCAACCGAATGTGCGCGCTGCGTTTTTATTGCTTAAGCGTAAAAACAAAAATGTGTATACTCTTTTTACTCTTCTGACCTTAGTTCTCATGCTACGTATTTCATTTTGGTACCAACGTGTTCGCAATAAAATTCTCTAGAAGAACATTAGTAAAATAAGTCACGAAACATATAGGGATACCAGCACCAAATAAATAACTACGTAGATGACTCGCCGTGAGCGCCCATCAGCAACAAAATGTTTTTACTCTTGGGATTGTAATCACCTCCACACTTGTTCTACAGCGTTAATTTTGGTATCAATGGACTCGCAATGAAATTCCCAACACGGTGATATGAATATAAGCGTAGAATAATGATGCAGCCCGCCCGCAAGAGTGTGGGAAGTGGTGAAATTGTTACCCGGTATCGGTGACGGGACGACGCACGGCGCTTTGAAAGTTTATACTTATTTCACTCTCATGACATTAATTTTCTATGTACGTCATTCATTTTTATGTCAATGTGTTCGCAATAGAATGTTCTATGTGCCCATAGGTAAAAAATATCAACAAAGCGTAAGTTAGAATAGCGACAAATATAAAACAACGCTGGAACATATCAGTGAGCGTCAAACATACACGAGATATTTTTACTTTTGTTATGTTTGTCAAGATTATACTTGTTGCACACAGTTATTTTTGGTTGTATATTGATCGGAATAAAATTCCCTAAACAGACATATGCATATAATACATGATATGGGGGAAGAATTACCAGTATAAACGGCTAAAGTCACCCACCTGCAACCCGTTTGGGACAAAATACCATTTGATCGAAGTTATCCACACCTTTCATGAACTTATTGTACCATGCAGCCTAGTGGTGAGAAAGAGAGCCTCATAGCGCGCAGTTTGAAACAAACCCAAAGTAAATCGGATAAAAATTGAAATTTATACAAATATTTTAAAAGTAGACATAACTTTATGTCCACTATGCGTTTACGTTAGACGAAACCGAACTCGCCGGCGCGTCCAGATAGCGCGAAAGTGTTAATGTATTTTGGGGGACACATTTGATTCTCACTGATATCTTACTTAGCATAGAGCTCTTTGCCACTGCTCAGTGATAAACTACAGGTCAGCAGTAGTCAGTAGCTTTTGTTGCAATAATTTTACATTTGAGCTCAGCAAGAAACGGAGATCTTTTTGTGGGGAGCCCCTACGGCTACCGAGAGCTTACCAGGCTGATATGTCTGTACTGTATTAGACTGTGGCATCAGTCAATGGAGTTCTTATTTATTGCGGATCACGAGCCAGAACCTGGCCCTCTTAGAGAGGCACGAGGAGCAGTGGCCTATGGAAACCCCCATGTGTTTGGAAGCATCCCATGTCTGCCATCGACTGGGGGTTTGGCACCCAGAAAGGTAGGTGTAACAAAACAGAACTCCAAAACTAAAACAAGCAAACGTCACTAATGTCGTTACATCAATCGTCCGCGCAGCCCCTTCCCCCCCCTCACTTTCCCCACCTCCTCAGTACGGGTAAATGTACCAAAAGCTGTGAATTCTTTCACCCAGAAATTTGCAAGAACTCTTTAGACAGGAAAGAATGCTTCAATACTGATTGTCCAGCATTTCGTATAAGAGGTACCAGGCGAATAAAACTGACAGACCGCCACTATGAAAACAGCCCAAACTCAATCGACCAGGATGATTTTTTAACAAGAGAAAGAGGAAAAGAATGGCTAAAAGTGTCCAGACTCTACCACCATCATGGTCAAATGCTAGAGGGGATGCAAACACAGTGGCCTCCCTACCAGAGCTTTACATATTAACACCAAGTAAAGCATCCAGCGCTTCCATAAACACTATAACATCATTTATATTTACCAACATCCAGGGTATAAAAACATGCAAATTCAACAAAGTTCATTTTATAGATGGTCTCCTTCATGAGGCAAATGCAGTGTTTGCAGTCCTAACGGAAACTCACACAAAGGACTACCATGATGGTGAAATATGGATCTCAGAGTACAATCTTTTCAGATGTGACAGGAAACACCAGCTACAGGGTGGGGTCAGCCTCTACATCAAAGACACACTCATCTGTACTGAGCTGCTAAACACCACAAATGATATGGTGGAAGTGCTGATAATCAAAATAGAGATCCTAAATGTAGTTATTGTCCTTGTATATAAGTCACCGGAGGCAAACCCTCAGCAGTTTAAAGACCAACTAATGAAAATAGAACACTGCTTGGAAAACCTCACAAATCCAGCCCGAACATCATCTTGCTTGGGAACTTCAACCTATGGCACCTGAAATGGAAGCACCTGGCTAATACAGTAATATCAGAAAGAATACCAGGAAGTAGTCTAAATGAACAGGCACATGTAAATGACCTGCTATGGATGTGTGGCAGGTTTTACCTTAAACCAGAAAGGGCGTTGGCCCTTCCGCAGGTCGCCCTGTTGACAGGGCGGTGAGGGGAAGGCTTGCGATGTTTGCTCGTGCCTGATCCCAGGAACCGAGATGGCCTGTCTCGGTTCATTTCCCTGTCCCTGGAATGTACTGTTGATGCAGACTCCTTCAGTTGGCTGCCGGATGTACATCTTCCTGTGTATATGGCGCCCTTCCCCAACTGCGAGGCCGTTGTGGTAGATGCCTTTCGGCAGGACTGGTTGAGGTGGGGTTACCTGTATCTCTTCACCCCTCCCCCCTGGCGCATGCACTGCCATTTTCTCTCTTAGTAGGTTGTCTTCTATTTCGGATAGGGTTGTCTTGTTCTCTCTTTCTTGGCTTTTTCAGGCTTCCTGGTGCCCTTCCTCCCTCCAGTCGGCAGTTTTTTGCATTCCTTTTGATGCCCAGCCTCAAAACTGAATGCTGTAGAGACCAGAGCAAGGGGTCCTGGACCCTCCTCCTGAGTGGGGGGCTACTTCGCATGGATGATTAGTGCGATGGCATTAGTGATGTTTGCTTATTTTAGTTTGGGGGGTTCTGCCTCCCTGTTCGATTTTAGGTAGCAGTTTTTACCATGTGGGGTTTGTTTTGCTATGCCTACCTTTCTGGGTGCCAAACAATGATTGCTGGCAGACATGGAATGCTTGTGTTGTGTTGCGATCGGAACCATGGAGTTTTCGATCTCCTGGCGAGCTCTCCGGTGCTGGGAAGTTTTCTGTACGGCAGACATTCCATCTCCTTCCTTGCCGGCTTGGGTTTCCGTCTCTGTTTGCTCGGTGATCGCACCCGAGATCTTCCTAGGCTCAATCGGTCCATGGCGGGGCTAGTTTGGTTCTGCCTCGAGTCTTACCATCTGTTGGTGGTCAGGTAGCTTCTTTAATGGTGTCCCACCTGCGTGCTTCTTCTTGACGGCGGTGTGGATTTTTTTGGCAGTCCTTCTTTTTTCATTCTGTCCCTTCTTAGGTTTGCTGCGTTTAGTTGGCGTGGTCTTGTCCTTCTCTTGTGGAGGTTCGGGGCAGTCATCTTGCCACATATTGTCGCCTTGTCTTGTGCAGCGCTGGCGGAGCCGCTCCTGGTGGCTTCGGTTTTGGAGTTGCCCTTGTAATGCTTCACGAGCCATCTCTGGTGTAGTTCACCTCCAGCCTGCTCTTGCGCCGTCCTGGTTCTTGGATTGCGTGCTCTTTTTCTCTTCTCGGTTTGTTGTGGCCTCTTCAGTTCCGAGTTCTTTTCTGTGACTCTTTCTTGTTGGCGTTGGCCTCTGGGGGTCGGGTCGGAGTGCTTCGTGCCCTTCTCCGTGCACCTGAGTTTCAGCTCTTTTGGTTCTTCTGATGGTTTGTGGGCTTGCAGCCGTCTCCTTCTTTTCTGACGAAGACTGGCTCGGCTGCTTTCCAGAGAGGTCCTTGGGTTGTTTGATGCTTGGTTGGTCTGGCCGAGGATGCATCGTGTGTTGTGTTCGGTTGCAGCACCTTGCCGTGGTTGGCGTGCCACGGCTGCTGTGACCAAGGTCACGCTTTGGGTTGTTCTGGGTTCCCTTCCCTGTTCCAGGGTGTGGTTCTCTTGGGTCGTCCGTGGGGTGGTTCGGTCCTGCCAGCCTGCTGTCTGTCCCTGTGCCCAAGTTGTTCGTTAGTTGGCTCTGCATTCCTTTGTTGATGTTGCTGCACCTTGTCGAGCCTATGTGGCTTTGGGTTGGCAGTTGCAGTTTTGTCTCTGCTTCGTGTTGGGGTGTGTGTGTCTTCCGCCTCCCGGGTACAGTCACTCTTGTTTTCGTATTGGGTAGGTAGCTCCGGGGAGCCAACTGGGCTCTCTCTTCGGCCACTTCCCACACTGTTTTGGTGGGCTACGACATTGAATCTATATTTATATGCATATGTCCGTGTAGAGAATTTTATTGGGATTCCAATGATACCACAGTTAGCGATGTAGGACAACTGTAGGCTTCGCAACCATTAAGAGAGTGGAAACATTTTGTTGCTGTTTGGCGCTCTCGGCGAGTGATCTGAATAGTTTTTTATTTGTTGTTGATAGTCCTTATGCTTTGGCGGCATTTTATAGGTATGTTCTTATAGACAATTTTATTGCGAACACAGTGATACCAAATTTAAATACGCGCGCCTTCAATTATTGTCAGGACAGTCAAAAGAGTGTACACTTTTTCGGTCTTACCGCGTAGGCGCGCGAACCGCCGAAAGCGCATAGGGTATGATTTTTTTTTTGAACGCCGAGAGCGCAAAAGTGTTAAGTCTTACGCGGTACTCCCAACCATACATAGATGTGGGACACCATCCCGCAATAGTTACTCACCCCAGCTATATATGTATTGCGCCCTTTAAGGGTTAAAGATTAAGCTTCAAATTTATCTTATTTTTATTCCCTCTTAAACTGTTGATTATTCTTAATCATTACACCAAGTTTGACTGTCATGTTTGAGAGATCTGTATCACATACACGTACACATACACATGTAAAGTGATAGAGGCCATAGAGGCCAACTAAAACCTTGGCTTTTAAAGAAGATATGATCAGTTCATTAAAAGGTATTAATAGTTGTGAAGTGGCAGGTCCTAAAACAAATTCAATACATGTGTAAATGTATCCATAAGTACATTCAGGTAATATTGTAATATGAATTTACCTGGTAAGATACCTCTAAAACCTTGGGCATATAATGCCTTAAACTTAAATTTGTGTATCCAGTTATTCCATAAATTATTTATTAGATTTGTTTACCTAGGACATTTTTCTGACTTCCACAAGTAAATAAATTGTGTGTAACCTTTCTTACTCACTGGAGGCTTTGTTTTGTAAGTGTAATTTTGGCATGGTTTTCAACATCGTTTCAACAAGGTTTAGTGCACAGGAATGACAGTAGTTTGCCATAACTTGATTACATATCTGAATGCCCACTGGCCTTCCTGTTGTCAGTGGATAGACATTAACATTAAATTAAATTCTAAAATGTTTCAGATATCTGTCAAATTAATATTCCAGATCTCTTTCTTTTTGTGGTCCTCTACATTTCTTTGACTTAGTCATTAGCAGTTTTGAGTTTGTTTTATAATGAAAAATTTTCCTCTAATTAAATCTCTCTCTTATTTTAGGGACAAAACATTTGTGAAACCAGTGCCTGTGAAGAGGCAAATATCTCTGGGAGGTGGCAGCATTTCATCTGTTTCAAGCACCATCAGTCCTCAGCCACCCAAGCCTTCTCTAAGTGCCACAGTTGTTCCTAAAGAATCACCCAATGCTGTTTCCAGCATAGCAAAGGGAGAAGCAGTTAAAAAGAAGAGTTCTACTGGAGAACAGAAAGAGGCTGATTTTCCAGTGAAAGCAGTTGTAACTGGAGTGGAAACAATACCAACAAGAGAACCAGTGGTAGCTGGAGTGCCAGCAAAAGAAACAGTAGCAGCAGGAGCACCAGCAAGAGAAGCAGTAGTAGTAGCAGCAGGAGCACCAGCAAGAGAAGCAGGAGCATCAGTAAGAGAAGCAATAGTATCAGGAACACTAGCAAGAGAATCTGTAGTAGCAGAAACACCACTAAGAGAATCATTAATTGAAGGAATACAAGCAAAAGAATCGGTAGTAGCAGCAGCACCAGCAAAAGAATCGGTAGTAGCGGCAGTACCAGCAAAAGAATTGGTAGTAGCAGCAGCACCAGCAAAAGAATCGGTAGTAACAGCAGCACCAGCAAAAGAATCGGTAGTAACAGCAGCACTAGCAAGAGAATCGGTAGTAGGACTACCAGCAAGAGAGGTAGAAACAGCTCCAGCAAGAGAAGCAGCAGTAGCAGGAACAAGAGCAAGAGAAGCCATAGTAGGAGCAGCAAGAGAAGCAGCAGCAGTAGGAGCAACACCAGCAAGAGAAGCCATAGTAGGAGCAGCACCAGCAAGAGAAGCAGCAGTAGTAGGAACAATAGTAAAAGAAGCCGTAGTAAGAGCAGCACCAGCAAGAGAAGCAGCAGTAGTAGGAGCAACACCAGAAAAAGAAGCCGTAGTAGGGGTAGCACCAGCAAGAGAAGCAGTAGTAGTAGGAGCAACACCAGCAAGAGAAGCTGTAGTAAGAGCAGCACCAGCAAGAGAAGCAGCAGTTGTAGGAGCAACACCAGCAAAAGAAGCCGTAGCAGGAGCAGCACCAACAAGAGAAGCAGTAGTAGGAGCAACACCAGCAAGAGAAGCAGCAGTTACAGAAGTACTGTCAATAGCAAAAGCACCAAGAGAACCATTGGTTACAGGATCACTGGCAAATGAAACAGTAGCAGCAGGAACACTAGCAAGAGAAGCAGTAATAGTGGTGCCAGGAGCAAAAGCAAAAGAAGGAGTAATAGTAGTATCAGGAGCAAAAGCAAAAGAAGCAGTAATAGTACCAGCAGCAAAAGCAAAAGAAGCAGTAATTGTAGTACCAGGAACAAAAACAAAAGAAGCAGTAGCAGCAGGCACTGCAACAGCAGCAGAGAAGACTGTTTCCTTAAGTGGTGGTTTAAGTATTAAGTCAGTGGATAAGATAAATGAAGGAGCTTGTAAGATAGCAACAAGCTCAGAAAGTGCATCTAAAACAGCTAGTGTTTCCAGTAGTGCTACTAAAGGGAGCTCTCTAGAAAAGACACAGTCTGAAGCAGTTTCATCTGTCAGTATTATAGACTTATCTAGTGATGATGACAAGTCAATGACAAGTAAAGTCTCATCATCTAAGCTCAATCCAATATCACAATCTAATAAAGAAAATAATGATCACACTTCAGAAAAAGATGCAACATCAGTTATTCAGAGAGTGAATTCAGCAACAGACGGAAAGAAAGAGGACAATTTAGAGGAAGAAATGAATCTTGTCATGAATGAACTTCTACAGATTTCAAAGAAGAAGTCAGTTGATGATAATTTAGAGAAAGTAACATTGGAAAGTGTTGACCATTCATCAGTGACATCATCATCTAAGCACCAAAATGTATCTCAATCTCAGCAGCAGAGGCAGCATATTACCCAGTCATCAGTCTCTCAAGTAAAGCAGCAACATAACACCCAAGCACAGCACCACAAAAAAATTATGCAAAAATCTTTTGCAGCCGATCATGCAAAGCAGAGTTCACCAGTTCAACCGCCAAAACACACAGAAAAAAATTCTCCAACACAGCAACAGAAGAATCCTGTAGAACACCACTCGTCAGTACCACAACAAACACCTTCACCACATCATTCACCAGTGGAAAAACAGAGACAAAGTGTACAACAAAATTCACCAGTTCAACAGTCACGGCATAATTTAAAGCAAAATTCACCTGTGCAACATATAAAACAAAAAATGCATCCAAATTCCCCATCACAAAAACAATTGCAGTCACATTCTTCATCACAGCATCATGGCTTATCTAATCAACCTAAGCAGTCACCATCACACTCTTCGTCACAGCATCATGGCTCATCTCATCAATCTAAACAGTCCCATTCTTCATCACAGCATCATGGCTCATCTCACCAGCCTAAGCAGTCACAGTCACATCATCATGGCTCATCTCACCAATCGAAGCAGTCACAGTCACAACATCATGGCTCATCTCACCAATCGAAGCAGTCACAGTCACAGCATCATGGCTCATCTCAGTCTAAGCAGTCACATTCATCTCATCATTCTAAGCAGTCAGAGCAGCAGCTTTCTATGCAACATTCACCACATCAGCCATTGCAACAACAGCAGCCTTTAAATTTGCAGCAACCAAAATCACAGGCCATAAATCTTCAGCAACCTTTGAATATGCAGGCACCTAAGACACAGCATCCACTAAATTTACACAAAAGCAGTCCTCAGTATCCCTCGCCATCACAACAGCAAGCAACATCTCAAGAATCCAGTCATCATAAGAAGCAGTTGCAACAGTATTCACACACTCAGCATCAACAACAAACTCAGCCTAATTCTGTTAACATTAATGTGTCTTCATGGAATAAAGGTGAAATGCCTTTGAACTCAAGAAATTCTCCACCTAGTACAAACAAGACTCACTTATGGGGATCAAGTCATGAAGTATCATCCTCCAGACAAAGACAGACAGAAGCACCCATTGGTTAGTTTACTTAAGATATTTATGTATTTGTTGTTTTTCAGTGTGTTTATTTTTATATACACCATAAATGCATGGATTAAAATGTGTGACACCTAAGCTACTTAAAAGTTATTCTGCATGTAATTCCTTGTTTGAACAGGGAAGCAATTTATTGACTTCAAATGCATTATATGCTTTAAGATGTTCATATTATATAATACAGTACATGGCTTTGCATGTTGTAGGTTCTGGATATTACTAACAAAGGTAAATAAATTTCACTTTGTATTGTAACTGTTACTTATCTTTGTGGTTGCAGTGAATTTGAGCGAATGTCATTTTAAGTATTTGGATCTTTTCTTTTGATCACCTATAAAATTAGTTCCCTTCTGGTACAAGGTAAGTTGCTGTGTTGCTCGTTCAGTCTTATTTTGGATGCAGGCAAAAGAAATTTGTGCTTTCCATGTCATGAAAAGTGCTTAATATTAATACTGTATAGTACAGGGGTGTGAATAATTATCTAAGGTTCTGAAATCACTGTCTTAATGCAGTACAGTAATGGTATTACCCCTGGAAACTGGTAAGTACATGTAAACCCAGTATTTAATAGGGATTTGGAACTTGATTTTCTGGCAGTGTAATTAAAAACACTTCTAAGTCATCTGTTTGCATATAATGATGACTGCAAACTATTTAAGTGAAATGATGTGTGAACCTATTTATGTCGTCCTTCCTTTAATAGTTTCATCAGCCGGTCCATTGGCTAACCTGAGGATGATACACGGCCTCAGTGTGAGCAGTATTACCAAAAAGACACCGGCATCTACTTCAGTTTATCATAATCCTGCTGCACTAGCCACCTCTTCTGTTGGGACCTACAGCTCATCAGGTGAGAATTAATATTTTGTGTTTTGTTAAGATGAGGACAAGACGATAACTACTTTTGGATGTGAAGGTATTTGGTGAAATGTTTTGTTTTCTGAGTCAGAATGTGATATTGATGTTTTTAGCATGGCAGCACAGAATGTATGTGGTTAAACTAGGTGTATATACTCAGGTGAGTTGACAGGAAGATACTGTTATTACTAGTTGCTAACAATTGCATCAGTAGATGACCTTCTTTATGAAAAAGCCACAGTAAATGAATGAGGGACATCTGGGAATTATGGAAACAGGCCCTATTGTATTTTTCTAGCTTAACCAAATCGTTCACTAAATATCATTCAGGCATGATTCATGTACTCATAGCATGTATAAAGTCTTTCTTCCTGTCTGCTTGTACCTTAAAACACTTTTCATTCGCAGCAAAATTATCTTTATGAATTCTTTAACAATATTTTAGCATCTAAAAATGTATCTATAGTATAGCATATTGTATAAGTGACTACTATAATAAGTGGAATATTTTAAAAGAATGTGAATTGATCTATAGTCTATTAGTCCATGCTTTGACATATGATAATATTTTTCATAATACTGGTCATCTGTACTTGATGCTGTTAGAGGACAATTTTTCTGTGGGGAGCCCCTCTGGCTCCCTGGAACCATCAGGCTAGTATGTGTTATATTAGTCTGGGGCATCAGTCTACCGAGGACCGCGAGCCAGAACCTGGCCCTCTCAGAGAGGCAAATGGAGCAATGGCCTATGGAAACCCCCATGTATTTGGGACATTTCATGTTTGCCATCGACCAGGATTAGCACCCTGAAAGGTAGGCATAACAAAACAGACCCCACACAGTAAGAAAATTGCAAACATCACACTCTGCCGCCACCCTGCTTGTCTGCGCAGTCCTCCCCTTCACTGGAATGGGAGGGGGAGGCCCCCCTCCCCCGCACCGGCTACTCAACAACTCCAGTTCGTTGGCTGATGTGGTCCGGGGGGACGTTGACTCTGGCCTCAGATTCTGGGCAGCTGTGAACCTTAGTGGTGCGTGCCTGTGCCTACTTGCCTAGTTGTACTTTCGGGAGTTGAGCTCTGGCTCTTTGGTCCCACCTCTCGACTATCAATCAACTAATTTTTTTCTTCTCACACACACGCACCCCACCAGGAAGCAGCCCATAGAAGCTGTCTAACTCCCAGGTACTTATTAACTGCTAGTTGAACAGGGGCATCAGGGTGAAAAAAATGCCATTTGTTTCCGCTTCTGCCAGGGCATGAACTCGGGCCCTTAGGACTATGAATCCAAGCGCTATCCACTCAGCCGTCTGGCCCCTGTGTGTATGGCGCGGTGGCCAGGAGAAATTTGAGAGTAGTGGGGCTTCGTACACTTAGGGCTTTCTTCCCTAGGTCCCCTGTAATTACTACCCTTGGGTTCTAGGGTTCTCTTCCATAGAACTTTTGGGAACCACTTCCATGGGGGTCTTTGCTGCTCGGCGATTACCCCGCCCTTGGGGGCTAGCTGGGGCTTTCGTGGTCTTTGTTTGGCCTTTAATGGGAAGTGGTATTGTTAGCTGGTAGGGGCACAAGGTGCTACGCAACGGCCAGTTTCTGTTCCTTTTGGGGGCGTTGACCTTTTGCGGGGTTTTTATTTTCTTTATTTTCCTTGCCTGGAAGGTCTCTGCCTGGTTTGGCTATTGGTCCACTGATTTTGTTTTGGTGGCATCCCCCTAGGCCCCTGTGATTGTACACGTCGCAGGGGTTCAACTTTAGCAGTTTCCCTTCTTAGTTTGGGCCTAGCAAGTTTTTGCAGTACCTTGCCTGGGGCTTCCTGTGGCAGTCAGCCTGCGGGCCCTGGAAATGCCCATTGGGGCTCATTACACCAATAAATGCATCTTCTGAGTTCCGCCTCGTGCGAATTTGAGGGTTGCTGTGTACCCTTGTCTCAGGGTGACAGTCACCATTTTTGCCTGTCATTCTGCCTGTTGGGTCACCGACACCTTTGACCCACAGTTTTGCGAGTCATGCTCTCTGCTTATTCTCCATTACCCATTCTAATGAGATAGATATTCAGGTACAGGCGGCATCTGCATTGCATGCTAGGTTGGTTTCCCACCCGGATACCCCGAGGTGGGCAAGAAGAGTATTGCTTCTTAACTTCAAATGAGCTTCTATGTGGATAAACCAATCAGAAGAGTAACATCTACATTGGCTTGTCCCCTGATTGGTTCCTTTACAGATCTCACTCCACCCATATGTACAAACTTAATATAGTTTTCCTAACCTTGTAGCATAAACTGACATTGTATGCTGGTCATTATACTACAGTATATCTAACTCTAAATGAGAATAGCTCTCCAGGGATACTCCATTTGATTATAGTTCAACTTGAATTAATGTGGTTCAAATTATCTTTCATCTTTGATGTACATTTTAGCTGAGAAAGACTTTCCTCTTCACACCAGCATGGATTCATTATCTTGTAAAACACAAAATGAAGCTATAGAAAGTTCAGAGGTATGCCACTAGAATAGTACCAGAGTGGACAGGGATGAGTTACGATGAAATATTACAGGAATTATACCTCACTCATATCACTGGAAGACATTAAGTTTTCAGGGAAATTGACTGGGCAGACATGGACAGATTCTACAGAATGGGTAGTACATGATCTAGAGTATACATGAAACTAAATTCACAAATGATCTACAGAAGTAGATTTTTGGAGTGGCAGAGTAGTGATCAAATGGAATGCATTTTAAAGCGAAAGTAAAGTAGGCAGACTGCATACACAGCTTCAAATATAGATATGACAGAGCCTACTAGGCTTGGAACTTGTACACCAGTTGGTTGAAGGTTGAGGGGCAGAACCAAAAGGCTGAAGCTCTACCCTAACATGCACAATTAGAGGAGTACTCTCTCTCCTATCCTACCCAGTTGACCTCTCTTTCTATTCCCATCCATTACTTTTCCTACCCATATTTGCCCCACCCCATTCCTTTTCCTACCGTATATTTGCCTCACCCATTCCTTTTCCTGCCCATATTTGCCTCGCCCACCCCCTTTCACATCAACTCCTACCTTACCCACTTCTGCTTGACACTCGCTTAATAGTGCTTGTCAGGGTTGAGCTTCGGCTGTTTTGGCTTAAATTCTGAATCTAAATTTGAATTAGGATGTCTTACATGTGTTGTAACTTTTTTTGTACTCTGCAGGGAGATACAGTGGTACCTCGAATAACGAATTTAATCTGTTCCGGCACCGTGTTCGTCATGTGAAACGGACGTCGTACAAAATGAATGTCCCCATTTAACCACTGTGATGCGCTGTGTTTATTGTGAAATTCCCCCAGTGTGCATGACATTAAGTGTTCCCCAAAAATAATTTTTCTTTGTAAAATGATAAATTCCCTTCCCTGAACATGTCTATGTACCAAATTCCACTTACTTTGGCTGTGAGGACGTGGACAAGATGCGCTGTGATGTTATCAGGGGGCTGGCCGCCTGTGTGTGAAACGCCCAGACATGGTCACGCAGGCCATTCAAGCACCCCGTGTTGCCACAAATATCTTTTCAAATATTTGTTCTATGTATTTCCAGTGCGGTTTTATTTGTTTCTTTTATCGTATATGATGCATATTTGTGACCTTTACAATATGTATACAGTAGAATGTTCATAATGTTCCATGGAACTGTGATACATGTGTCAGTAATGTGTCCACAATAAATGTTTAGTCACAATATTACGTGGTAAAAATTCACTAAAATTACAATATGTACAGTTTCACATACTATTTACACAGTAACACACTGTATTACACACTCAGTATTTTGGAGGTGCGTAATAGTCAACGAAGTAGTCCATGGTACACAGCATGACTTTGCTCTCGTTGCATCAGCTACAGATAGATTTTCGCTTCCTATTTCATCGTTCTGTGTGCTTGCAAATAACGCATTCACGTGCACCCTTGGCTTTAGTACTTGTAGGTGGTATGTAGCAAAGCTTGTAAAGCATAAGGTAGTATTGAAACGATTATAGGAAAAGCTCAAATTGTAAGGTAGTCTTGAAAGGATAACTTTGTAAGGTCCCACACAGGAAGAGATTCAGCTAGCCTCAAAGAGAGTCCATCAGTCAGGAAGAGGTGCTGCATCACTTGCATCCGACCATTGTGTTAAGTCCTTATTGCGCCTAGCTTCACCAATATTATGACACTTATGTTCTTCGAACAATAAGGTCTGAATTTCACCAACTGAGCGCAATCTTTCAACACCGTGTTGGACAGGTGTTTGGGAGCCAGAGGCACGTGTGCCACAAATGGTTGCTCACGCAGTACTAACCCAGCCAGCAGCCCTAGTCTTTCATATTTGTTATAGCAAAAGGTTCGTTCAGTGTTTGTCGGGTAGGCTGCTCCATTATGCCAATCTTTTCTTTGTTTCAAATGTGTTCCATTTGTATTGTATTTGTCATTTACATCTCAATAATGGAGCAGCCTACCCGACAAACACTGATCGAACCTTTATGGCATTTGTCCTTTTTTCAAATTGTTTCAACTTTTTTTTATTTTTCGTTTTTTTTTTTTATTATTATTATTATTATTAAGAAACATGGAGCAGCCTACCTGTAGACCACCGAACGAACCTTTTTGACATTTGTTCTGGTTTTCAAAATTCTTCATTTTTTTATTATTTACGTTTTTTTTATGTAAGAAACATGGAGCAGCCTACACGCCGACCACCAAACGAACCTTTTGCTATAAGACAAATGAAAAATGAATATTGAACACATTTGAAGAAATGAAAATGTCATAAAGGTTTGTTCAGTGTATGTAAGGTAGGCTGCTCCATTATCGAGACGTAAATGACAAATACAAAACAAATAGAACACATTTGAAACAAAGAAAGATTGTTATAATGGAGCAGTCTACCTGCCGAACACCGAACGAACCTTTTTGACATTTGTTGTATTTCAGAAATTTAATTTCTTTTTTCTACAAAAACGTCAATGCTTTGCAACAGCTCAGCAGTCACCGCTTTATATCCTAGCATCATTAGCATCTTTAAACAAGAACAACATAATTTATGTGCAAGAAGCAGCGCAACCCCACCTTGTGGTGTTGACGTTACTCAAACGAGCGATTGCCATACGGGACGATTTGTCGCCGGTCGGGCCGTTCGTTACCCAAAATGTTCGCCTTTTGGGGCGATCGTTATGCGGGGTACCACTGTATCTAATTTTTCTAAAGCACACTCGTGGTTCTGTTTAAAAGTTTCAAATTCAACTTGGTAAAAATGTAAGGCAGCTTGACTCAAACTACTCCAACACTGGGTAACTATGCAAAGTAGCTACATTTTTTATTTAGAGTTATTGATCAGTAATCACTGCTTGCAAATACATTTAATACTTTCATTTAGTGGGCTTTATGGGAAAGTTGTGTAATAATTATAATTATTGAATGTTGTTAATTTACCATTACAATCCCTGATATGTGATGTATCATTATGACTTAATAACTTGTAACATCTAATAGAAATAATAAAGCATCGATCATGTTATTGTATTGGTGTCTGTCAAAATATTGGTATCAGTACTCCTCTCAGTTTTAATTTTTCTGAATTTTTACCACAGATATAAACTGCATAAAATCAAGAGTTGGCTATACTAGTTTGCCTAAGTGCTAAATGACTTTTAAGACATTAGATATTGATGCAATACATCCAAAACATTATCAGTCATACCTACTTTCTCCATCAGGTACAAAGAAGGGTAGTGGGAGCAGTAACAATGCTCCTATTAATACTACAAGCAGTGTGTCATCACACAGTACGTCAACTGGCATGGCAACAACTCCAAGCAAGTCAAGTTCATTAAATTATTCAACAACCCAGTCCAAGCATTCTACTTCATCTCATTCTTTCTCGAGTCCATCTTCTAAGCATACTTCTAGCCAAGCTAAATCAAGGTTAATACAGTATATATATTTTTAAGTTTACAATTTATTCATATACAATTTCATTTCTGAAATCCAATACTCAAAGAAATGTAAACTTTCAAATGTTGCTAAGGATTGATTAATTTATTTTTACCATTACCTGTACTATTCTGTGTACCATATGTGCATGTGCAGTGTTAACTTTAAACTGACAAGCTCTGCTGCTTGAGGATTCTGCACAGGTCTTGATCCAATATGCACACCTGGCTCTTTCTGTAGACAGCACATTTATTTTATAGCCAATCAAGTAAGGAAAATGGCTGTGTGGGGAAGCTGGACCACCTGGTGGTGGCATTCGATACTGTGAGTTTCACTCTAAACTCTAATTTTGAATGTTTAACTTGTTCTGTGTGAATTATTAGCAGAGTTGTTGGCTGCTTTGAGATTTAGCTGTTTATTATCCCTCCAGTTGTCTGTAAAGTATCACTGACTTCGGATGCTTTCCCAGTGTGGTGGTGAATTGTCATGTGCTCTGTGTCTCTGTGAGGTCAAGTTTTCTCTCTGGTAGGCTAAGCTGAACCCCCACATCTGATGTGACCCATTTGTGGAGCAATCTCAGCAGGATAGATACCGGGGACTGCCCAAGAAAAAGCCTAGTGTACGAGTTAAATTGTGTATAGGTTCACTTGTTGTATAATGAAACAGCAAATTTAAAATAATTTAGAAGTATTTCAAGAAGTACCGTACAAATACTGTATAATGACAATTTTTAACCCTTAAACTGCACATGGCATATATATACGACCGGAGTAACATGGCCCGTGGCTACACGGGTTTCACATCAGCTTTCTCAGGGCTCTTGTTAACAGACGCTATGTTTAAAAAAAATCGTGGCCATTATTCTCAGATATAACAGCCACAGTACTGTGTGAGCAACCAAGGCTGGTACACGCAGCATGAGCTAACAGCACTGCTGTTTATCTTATGACCACAGCATCTAAAAATGTCAAAGTAAATATGTAACTGCTATTATTTAGCGATGACAGTATTACAGAAGACCCCTACTGATAAAAATGACCAGGATTGTGATAATTAGCACTGTGTGGGAGGAGTAATGCTGAGGGAGGTAGTGTTGTCTGCTGTATCTGTGTGGCCACCTGTTGTCTGCAATCACCATAGCAGCTTAGTGGTTCTCTATGGTGAACACAAATGTAGATACTGTACTTATATATAAAGTGTGCATTAGTGTAATAAAAGCAAAAGGAGTATGTTGGGAGGAACCATTTGGGTGACAGAGGTGGTGTCATAAGCATGACTTGCCATGCTTGCTAGTTTGACACTATTTACACAGTAACACACTGTATTACACACTCAGTACTTCGGGAGTGAGTAATAGTCCATGGTGCACAGCGCAACTTTGCTCACGTTGCACTAAGTACAGATAAATTTTCACTTCCTTTTTCTTCATTCTGTGTGCTTGCAAATAACGCACTCACGTACATCCTTGGCTTTAGTACTTGTAGGTCATATGTAGCCAAGCTTGTAAAGCATAAGGTAGTATTGAAACGATTATAGGAAAAGATCAATTTGTAAGGTAGTCTTGGAAAAGATCGCTTTGTATGGTCCCACACAGGAAGAGATTCAGCTTGAATCAAAGAGTGTCCATCAGTCAGAAAGAGATTCAGCTAGCCTCAAAGAGTGTCCATCAGTCAGGAAGAGATTCAGGTATTCTTGAAAATATCTATGGAAAACACCACCATGGAAGTCGCTAACACTTCATCTATGCTACTTGTATCAGATGCATCATCACTGAACGCAGAAAGCGAATTCATCTATGTATCATCTAAATAAATTGGAGATAGCATAGGATTGCAAGGGTGACGCTCAAGAGCTACAACTGGATACGCTCGCTGTATCGTCCTCATAGGTGCTATATCACTTACATCCAACTTTTGTGTTAGGTCCTTATTGCGCATAGCTTCACTAATATTATGACCCTTATGTTCTTCAAACAATAAGGTTTGAATTTCACAGACAGAGCGTTATCTTTCAACACCTCGTCAGATCGGTGTTTGGGAGCCAGAGGCGCGTGCGCCACCCATGGTTGCTCATTCAGTACTAACCCAGCCAGCAGCCCTAGGGCATTCTGGGAATTTTTTCCAAGATGGCTGCCTTTCACTGGAGGTTCTAAGAGTCCATTTCGTACACAACCAACCTCACACACATTTAGAATGGGTACGGAAAAATAAAAAGAGTTTTCTCGGTTGGCGCAGTTTCCCGCCGACCGAGAATACTCGGCTGGCGCAGTTAAGTGGTTAAGGGTTAAATAACCTTTGTATAATTAAAAGAATCTTTTTTTTTTTATTCACAGGTTGGACCAGTATGGGGCATCAATGAATCAATCAATATTAAGCAGTATGACACCAGAGCAACAAATGAATATGTATAAACAACTACAGCAGCATCAAGCAAATAATCTTACATCTCACCAACAGCAAGACATATGGTCTCAGGTTAGTTGATTGAATTTCAGTATTGTGCCAATAACAAAATATACTGTACTGTATTTTGGATGTGGTAAATCAAATATAGCATGATAGGTTTTGAGTGACTGCAGCTAACTAAGATTAGAAAACTTTTATACTTCTACTGTAGTGTTTTATTAATCCACTATATGAGGCTTGTTTGCCAGGCCTCATTGTAAAGGGCTCCTCCTTTGCCTGCTGCCCAGGTTAGGATCAGGCTTTCTCATACTATTGCACTGTTTCTTCCCGAACTAGTCAACACACACAAGCAATACAATGCTATCACAGATAATCAGTAATAATAGTTTTTTCTGGGGGAGCCCCGTCGGCTCCTCAGAGCTATCCAGGCTGAATGGATATGTATACCTTTCTGGCATCAATCAGTGTGCAAGGAGTTCTTGCCTACCGGGGACCATGAGCCAGAACCTGGCCCCCTCAGAGAGGCACAAGGAGCAGTGGCCTATAGAAATGCCCATGTGGTTGGGAGCAGTCTATGTCTGCCATCGACCGGATCTGGCACCCAGAAAGTTAGACGCCCCAAAACAAACCCCTATTCTGGTGAAACTATTGCTATCGAAAGCTGAACGAGTGGACAGAACTCCCCAAACGAAAATTAGCAAACGAGCATGATGTAATCACCTAAGTGTAGTTACAGGATGAGAGCTACGCTCGTGGTGTCCTGTCTTCCCAGCACTCTTTGCCATATAACGCTTTGAAACTACTGACGGTCTTGGCCTCCTTGGCCAGGGTGCTTTCTTTTGTTGTTCGGTTGCAGCTCTTCGCAGTTCTCTGGGAGTCTTAGCCTCTGGGGCTGGGGATGCATTTTGGTTTGCCCGGGTTCCCTTCCTTCCCTTCTTTCTGTTCTGGGGTTCGGGTCTCTTGGGTCGTCTGCAGGGTCCTTTCTTTTCGTCTGTGGTCTTGTTTTTATGTTAGGGCATGTGGCATCCACCTCCTGAATCTTTCCCTCTTTTCCTTATCTGTGGTGAGGTAGCTCCAGGAGCCGACAGGGCTTTCCCCAGAAAACCAGCGTTGAATGTAAGGAAATGCCATTTTCTGGGCGAGTCCCGGAGGCTCCCCGGCATCCCGCCCTCCCTCAGGTCGGCGATGTCTTTTCACACTTTTTGACATCCAGCCTAAGAATTGAAGGTTGGGTCTTCGGCGGGTTTATCTGGGGCTCCCCTTCCCCCTCCGGGGGAGGGGGGGGGGTTGCGTAAACAGCGGCGCGGCGACTGTTGACGTCATGCTAGTTTGCTAATTTTCGTTTGGGGAGTTTTGTCCACTTGTTTGGCCTTCGGTTGCAAATGTTTTACCAGAACAGGGGTTTGTATTGGGGTGCCTACCTTTTTGGGTACCTGTCCCGGTCGATGGCAGACATAGAATGCTCCCAACCACAGGGCGGGGGTCTCTATAGCTCATTGCTCCTCATGCCTCTCTAGAGGGGGCAAGGTTCTGGCTCGTGGTCTCCGGTAGGCAAGAGCTCCATGCATTGACCGATGCCGAAAAGATATACATATCCATTCATCCTGGATTGCCCTGGGAGCCTCCAAGACTCGACCAGAAAATGGCGTAATCACGTTTTTTTTTTTTTTTTTTTTTTTTTTTTTTTTTTTTTTTTTTTTTTTTTTTTTTTTTTTTTTTTTTTTTTTAGAAAATGTAGCAGCCTACCTAACATTCACTGAATGAACCTTTTTGACATTTGTTCTTCAATTTTTTTTTATTTTTGTTCTATTTTTGTTTAAAAAACAAAAGTCAATGCTTTGCAACATTACAACATTACAGCAGTCACCCCTTTACATCCCAGCATCATTAACATCTTTAAAACAAAAAAAAAGTTATTTGCATTGTCAGAGAGTTCCTAGAATTTGCGAGAGTTAGCGGGAATGCTAGGAAGCACCTTATGCTTTTCCCGTTAATCAAGCGAGAGCTCGTCATTCGAGACAAATTTTCGCAGAGTGGCGCTCTCGTTATTTGAAATGCTCGTAGATTGAGGCACTCGTCACTCGAGGTTCCGCTGTATTTACTACTAAAGGCACAAGAATAGCAAAAAAAAAAAATAGAATATAAATGGCAAGTATTAATGTTACCAAATTGGTTTGTAATTTCCACACATCTGACATGTGCGGGGTGGGAGGGAGGGTCCCTCTTTTTAACCTTCAAATATAGTTCCAGTAGCAAATTCTAAGCATTAATATTAACAGTATTGCTTGCTTTGGACATCGATCACGTCCACTTTTTTTCTTTTGAGTCCTAGCCATGGACAGGACTCGTGTCCACTCCAAAAATATTTGTATAAAATTCATTTTTTATCCGATTGACCTCGGGATAGTTTCAAAATAAGCGCCTTTAGAGTGCGCACAATTTGATACCAAAATGAAAGATGTAACACGAAACTTGATGTCAGAACACTTGAAAGATTATAAATATTTTTTTGGGTCTAAATTTTAAATTTTAAAATATTTGTTAAAATTCTATTTATTGTGCTGTTATTATGGGACTACTTTTAAAATGCGTGCCTTTAGATTGCAAACAATTTGAAACAAAAACGAGCGACGTAACTCGAAAATTGATGTCAGAACACTGGAAAGATATAAATAATTGTGATGATGAGCATCCAAAATTAAAATATTAGTTAAAATTCCAGTTATTGCTCTATTATTATGAGACTAGTTTTAAAATGCGGGCCTTTATATTGCAAACAATTTGATACCAAAACGAGCGATGTAACATGAAAATTGATGTTATCAAACTGAACGAGTATACTCATTAGGTTGTGGTGTGCAAATTGGTGCTCGTTCATGGCTAACTTTAGGCTTTGCTGTGGGGAGTCTCGCCAGGCTTTTGGACATTATATGCATATACACCTGCAGGGAATTTAATTGCGAACACAATGATACCAAAACGAACGATCTAGCACGAGAATTAAGGTGAGAAAACTGAAACGAGTATACACATTTAGGCGTCGCGGCACACTCGCTCGCACAGTCCGCCCCATGACGTCAAAGTCTGCAGCGCTCACGCGTCGCGCGCGATAGTGTTAAGCTTTATATTATATTGAGCTCCAAATTTGTTAGGTTTCAGGTTACTGGACACCCGTTATGTCATTTTCAGGGCCCATTCCCACTATAACATTCAAATTATCCATAACAGTGATTATATAGCCTCTTGGTGTCGTACTAAATTCTTATTTTAAAACTACCACAAAAATTGTATAACATAGTTTCACATGGAATACTCAAATAAATGAGTGATCAGCCATACTGGATGTCATCTGATCTATCCAAAGATCCCTGTATAATAATACTAACTTTAATGAAAAGTGATGTTTAGAGCATGTTAAAAAAAAAACTTTTTAGAGTAATTTCATGATTTTTTTCAGCTAAATGCAGGAAGCTTCCTAACAGGGATGGCTGGACTATCAAACAGTGATATGTTAAAATTAATGACTCAGATGGGAAAGTCTATGGAGTCCTTCCCCTCAGCTAAACAGCCAGGTAAGTCAAGAATGATTCATCATTAGTTGACATCAGCCAGTTCTTAAAATTGTTACATGTATACTAAAAATAAAGCTTCATGTACTATATATTATACTCAACCATAAAATGGCCCAGGTTTAAAATGCAGGGGAAGTTTTATCCATAATGCATTTAATGCGAGGATGCTTGATTTCTGCTTTTCTGGTGCATGTTGAGATGGGGCAAAATGAAAAGAAGAGGATGAGGTAGGAGAGAGGTGGAGGGGAGGGGGGGAAATTAGGAAAAAAAGAGGTGAAATCTGGCCACCAAATATATTTATATAGTGAAGTACCACAAGATTCAATACTAACAGCAGTAATAATGTTCACTGTGTAGGCAGTTTATCAGAGAGCATTCAGAATTATAAAACATTTCTGGGGGAACTCCTTCGGCTCCCCGGAGCTATCCAGGCTGATATGTAATATATTTGACTTTAGCATCAGTGTGAATGAAGTTCATAGGCCTACTGGGGACCACGAGCCAGAACCTGGTCCCCTCAGAGAGGCACGAGAAGTAGTGGCCTATAGAATAGCACATACATGTGATTTGGCGCATTCTGTGTCTGCCATCGACCGGGTCAGGAACCCAGAAAGGTAAGCATCCCAAAGCAAACCCCTGTTCTGGTTGAAACTACTACTGAAAGTCAAACGAGTGGACAGAACTCCCCAAAGAAAAACATGCAAATGAGCATGACGTCACCACTTGCCGCGCAGCCATCTGTGCAGCTCCCCTCTTCCCAGAAGGGGGAAGGGGAAGCTCCAGACCCCTCATGCCGGCACCTTCACCTCTGTGCCATGTGGTGTGGGGCGAGTCTTCTCTGGTGGTGAACGAGCCAGGAGTAATTTCCCAAGTACTCGGGCTGCATGTGCCTAGGGTCACCTTCCCTAGGTGCCCTGTAAGTGCTGTCCTTGGGGCTTGGGGTTATCTTCCACAAGTCACCTTGGGGTCTACCTCTGTTGGTCTTTTGCTGTTCGGTAATTGAGCGCCCCGAGTATGCTGGGGGTTTTCCTCCTCCCTTGTTTACCTTAGGTTAAGGGGTAGTTTGCACTGGTAGGGCACGGGATACTGTGCAGCTAGTTATTACCTATAATGGCAGCCAGCTCTGTTCTGCCTGGGTATGTTGTCCTTTCGTGGGGGTTTTCTTTTGTTTTTGTTTTCCTGCCTGGTGGGGGTGGGGGGTGTCTGCCTTTGGTTTGTTGCCCCCTATCTGTCCCTTAGGTTTCTCTCTATCTGTGTTTCTGGGTGGTACCCCCTACTTGGCCTCGCGTGAGTGGACACGTCCCGGGGGTTTAGATTTTAGTGATTTGTTTGGTAGACTTGGGCGTCAGTAGTACCCTATCTGGGCTTACCCTTATCGATAACAGTCTAAGGGCCCTGGGAATCCCTGCGGGGGCTCATGGGGCCCTATAGATGCGACCTCTGGGTACCCTCTCGCTTTGTGCGAGTTTGAGGGATGCTTTGTCCCCTGGTCTCAGGGCAACGCTCATTGTTTTTACCTCTGTCTTGCTGCCTGTTGGGTCAGTGACACCTTCGACCCAGAGTCCTGCGAGCACTGTTACTTGTTTGCGACTCATTTCACCCCAATTAACTAATGACGTTATCCGGGTGCAGGCAACTCCATCATTGCATGCTAGGTTTAGGTTGCTGCAACGTGCTTGGTTAATTGCTGCCCCGCATTTTATTTAGGGATCCGAACTTGGGGGAGTATTGGACGCTTCAGCCTTGGTTCCGTCCGCACCCCCCCTCGTTCTTCCTCTGCTGTGGTGTATTCTGGTCCCCCTCATGCTTTCGGCTCTGAAGTATCTGAGAGCTTCGGGGTCGGGGCAGGATTTAGCTGGTTTTGAAACTCGAGCAGTCTCGAGTGGTGACGGAGGCATTCGAATCGGTTCCTCCAGTCGTTGTGTATGGATCTGACCAGTGGGCCCCCTTCCTTAGTGGTTTTACGTCTTGGGTTGACATTCGAGCGCAGGGGTTTTGGAGGTCGAACAGTGTCCTGGCTGTTCGCTATCTGGTAAATGTTCCGGTGCTAGGTATGGCCTGTGTTGCCTTGGGTCGGCGGTTGCAGCCAGTTGTCTCGACTTTGCGTTGAAGAGTGAGGACAAACCGCCTCCCGGGTAAATCCCTGTTTTTTCCTTGTCTTTGGGTAGTTAGCTCCGGGGAGCCGACAGGTCTTCCCCCAGAAAACCAACATTGAATGTAAAGAAACACCATTTTCTGGGCGAGTCCCAGAGGCTCCCCGGCATCCCTCCCTTCCTCCTTCTGGTCGGCGGTGTTTTTCATGCTTTTTGACATCCAGCCTACGAACTCTAGGTTGGGTCGCTGCCAAATGGGTCTGGGGCTTCCCCTTCCCTTCTGGGTAGGGGGGGGGGTTGCGCAGACAGCGGCGCGGCGACATGATGATGTCATACTAGTTTGCTAATTTTCGTTTGGGGAGTTCTGTCCACCTGTTTGGCTTTCTGTCGCGATAATTTTACCAGAATAGGGGTTTGTTTTGGGGCGCCTACCTTTCTGGGTGCCTGTCCCGGTTGATGGCAGACATAGAATGCTCCCAACCACAGGGGAGTCTTTAGGCCATTGCTCCTCGTGCCGCTCTAGAGAGGGCCAGGTTCTGTCTCGTGGTCCCTGGTAGGCAGAACTCCATGCATTGACTGATGCCAGACAGATATACATATCCATCCAGCCTGGATAGCTCCAGGGAGCTTCTGGGACTCGCCCAATAAATGGCGTTTCATTAAATTCAACGCTGGTTTATTGCTGATACTACTAAGCTGCAAGGAAAATAAGAGACTTAGATGATAGTCATGCCCTTCAAGATGATCTGGAAAAAAGAATAAATAGAGCAACACATAGCAAAAGAAATTTAATGTCAATAAATGCCACATTATGTAATGTGGAATAAGGGAAAATAGACCACATGCAACTCACAAATTAGATGAAAAAATATTAAAAAAACTCTGAGAAAAAGAAAATCTACAGGCTTGTAAGCTGTCATCAAAGGCATTGTGAGGAGCAAACTGTAGAATCATTTTTAAATGTAGGGATGGAAAAACACTAATGAAATTGTTAATGACATTTATAAGGTCAAAATTTGAATATGAAGCAGTTGTATGGTGTCCATATCTCAAGAAGCATATCGGAAAACTATAAAAGGCTGCAAGGAGAGGCTGGGTAAATTTAATATACCATGTTAGAAGATAGAAGGAAAAGAGGCAATATAATTGTCATATACCAAATGGTAACTGGAATTTACACAGTTGAGAAGATTGAATTTTTGCTTCCTGCAACTTCAAGACCTTTTTTTTTTAATCCTGCAACTTATTTATTTATTTATTTCAAGCAGTTGTGGATGATTGAATCAATTTAAAAGTGAAGGTGGTGGATGTCAGAACTACCAGCAGTTTCAAAATGTCATATGACAAAGATTATAGGGAAGCCTAAATGTAGTTTAAAAATTAGGTTTTGTTGTGCTCGTAAAACAAAATCAGTATATAATATTTTAATAATTTGTTCAGTGAAGTTTGAGACAGCCACTTAACCAAGCAGTTATGGCTTAATGTTTTATTGTATATAAGGATCAAGTGCTACATGGAAAAGTTAAGAATAACCGATAACAAATGAAGTGTTGCTAAAGTCTCGGCGGTGATTAGCAAAGGGCCATGCTACCTGGCAAATCACATCAAATCACTACTATCCACCCACAAACATTTTATCTCAAAGCTCACATTCCAAAACTCTCACTTTTATCTACTTATCCAAAGGTGAAATGTGGATTCCCAAGGTATTAACTAACATGGCCAGAACATATAGGTAAGAACTCTCCACTTGCAACGAGGTGGTTGTCTGTAGTAGATGGGTGTTTCTCACTCATTTCCCCCCATCATCACTCGCCTACCCTCCTGCCACACTCATTCTTTCCCTCTGTAAAATGTGTTCAAATTGTAATAAAGGTGTGTAGGGAAAGAGGGAGCATTATTGTTTAATAATATTCATAATATTGCTTGCATTGTGAGGTACACCCAGATACCTCACTCAATCAGCTGTGATGGAAACATGCTTAGTTATTTGTTAAATATCATAAATTTTTATTATTTTTTATTGTATTTTTTATTTTTTGTATATTTTAAAGTTTAATATATAAATAGTGCACTTTTATAATATGTATAATTCTATTTTGTTCTGTGAAGGCACCTCCTCAGTAGCCCTCTGAGCTAAATAATAGTCCAGCCAAGCATTAAGGTGATGCACCAGACCTCCAAGACCAACCCTTTGCTAAATGGAACCAGGGCCAACATTTGGCTCCCTACAAAGCAATGAAGCTTGTGGATCACAGATGAACCTAAAACAAAAGGAAAAGTTTAAATACATCAAAGCCCACTGCTTGGATAAAATTAGGTATATGTTATAAGGCAAATGATCATTGCTGTTATGTATACAGAGCGAACCGACAACTGGTTAGCTAGCTGTCACACACTCTCCAATTTCCCTTTTATCCATCACACCCTCTCTCAGCCCTCTGCAAGGGGGAGGGGGTACTTGCTAATTTCTCTTTAGGAGGTTGAGAGTTTTAAAGCCAAACTATGCAGCCCAATTATATTGTACTGTACTTATGCTTTCTGTTGGGTACTTTTCTATGTGATTGATCTCTGACCCCCAAGATCCCTTGCATCAGAGAGAGTGAGCTAGATTCTGGTCTTGTTTCATGGTAGCCAAGAGTGGCATCTCTGAGACCCCGGTGCATTTCCTTCATACTTTGCTGTATCAGCACATAATATAGGAAGCTACTGAGGACCCTACCAGAAAAAGGGCATTTCGTTACATTTATTATTTGATTTTTCAGGTTCCGGTCAACGCCATGGGCAGTTTTGAATGAATTTAAAAACTGGAATGTAAAGTATAGATGTAAATGCCTCGCATTTGGATAACATGACACCTGGAATGTACAATGGTGGATTGAATTGCAAGAATCCAGTACTGTACATAGGTTCTTGGAATAGCTGAAGTTGCATGTAAACTGCCAGCATGGTGTAGGATATGAGCATAAGCTGGAAGTGAAGCAGATGATACTATTATTGTTTTTTATATACTGTGTATATATAATACTGGGTGTGTGTGTGTGTGATGTACGTATGTACATGTGTGTGTATATAATGTGTGTATATATATAATATATATATTGAAGTAGCTGCTATTTACATAAATGCCGTATGGTAAACAACAAATTTTACCATTATAATACTGGAGAACTATCCAGCATCATATATTCGGAAAACACTTGCTATTTGAATAGTGTTGTGTGTATCTCTGGTTTGTATACTGACCGAGTGCAGGTTAGCACCAGTGTGGTGTTTCCTCTTTACTAATTATGATATATGCAAGTATTCTATTTGTAAAGGCCTTACATGTATATTTTTATCAAAGAAATTGTGAGTAACAAATTGTTTTACTCAAGTGTTAAGTTGTACCTGAATTGCAAGATATTCATTTAGTAATTAAACTTATTATAATGATAGGTACAATACAACCTTTTGATATAGTTAGCTGTTGTAATTGATAATAACATGTCTTTAATTTAAAGACTATGGTAGTGCTGTGTTTTGATAAATATACCTGCCCCATTCATTAATTCTTGCTAAATATCCAGCCATTTTAGCCTTCTTGCCAGCCAGTGCTCTATTAAGGTCCCCACCCTCCTTCCCTTTTTTATATATATACTGTATATATATATTATATATATATATATATATATATATATATATATATATATATATATATATATATATATATATATATATATATATATTTATATATTTATATATATTATATATATTATATATATATATATATATATATATATATATAATATATTTATATATATTATAATATATATATGTTAAGCCTAAAGTATTAACTACATTTTCAGCTTTATTTGATGGAAATTATTTGATTCTAATCACTATTTTATTTAGATTTTCTTACGACAAGAAAATCTTGCACTCATGATTAGTTGCCAACTAGTATTTTGTTATTTGCTATGAAAAAATTATAAACAGATAAACTAAATACAAGTAATTAGAAAGTGTTTATATAGTATGTTATATAATTAAAGCGGATATTGTTGAGGATTTTTTACGGTGCATTTTTGGCAGGAACATTCAAATCTCAAAACACCCACTTTCAGTTTTTTTTCTTTTTTTTTTTTTTTTTTTTAGTTTTCATCCAATTTTGCTGAAATTTTCACATAATACATAGCTTGGCAGGCTTTAGAGTTGTGTTTGAGCTGTTTTTGTGATAGAATTTTGGAGGTAAACAAAAATTAAAATAAAAAATTTGTGATTTTTTTTATTAGGAAACAAATTAGAAATTTCATCTAACAGAAGTACAGTATAGTGTAGAACTGTGGCTAACCTTTCCAAATGATACCATCAAAATGACTGCAATAAAATTTGTAAATCTGAAATTGTTTTAAACAATTATTTAAAATGATTTTTAATGTGGTTTTTAATAACCATGGTTACGTTTTACATCTCTTTCATACTTAGCCTTAAATCTGAAAACATCATTCAAGAGTAAAGTTGATTTGGGCACCCCTTAAATGTCCTCTTATTTCTGTTTTATTATAATTTCCACTTGTTTTGAAATTACAAAACAAGATTTTATACCACATTATAGCAATTTTGATTTTTAAATTGGTAAACAATTTTCCATTTAAATTTATTCATAATTCAGTCACCTGTTCACGAAAAAGGAAAATTCACCACTAACAAATTGCTTTTTCCTTGTGTAGAAGTCAAAATCATCATGAGAAGATTCATCTGTTGCTGACACAGTTGATTTTGAAGATGCATTTTTCTTTTCTTTTTTCTTTTTTCTTTTTTCTTTTTTTAAGATACGCTGGCTGCGAGACAAAAAAAAATCCACTATAGTTTATTCTCTCTCTCTCTCTCTCTCTCTTTTTCCCGTCATCCTCTCTCACATCACTCTTTCTCACACTCCCCCTTTTCCCCTCTTTCTCACTCCCTCTCCTCATTTCTCATCCAACCCCACTCCTTTCTTATCCCCCTCTCTTTACCCATGTCACCCACCCCTTAATTGCTTTTTCCACTCAATCTTTCTCTCATTTACTCACCTTATACATCTATCCCTCTCTTTACATGTTTCTATGCTGCATCAGTCATCAAGATTAGTAAGTTATTGCACTTGGCTAATAGCCAGCAGATATATTCTGGACATCTTGTCAACCTATTCCATCATATATTACATGTTCACACTTTATAAGAGATTATTTGGATACTTAAGTACAAGATTTGCCTAATTTTTGTAATAAACTTTGTTAAGTGTGACTATAATTTCAGTTGTAATTCTCTACTTACAGTGCATACTGTTTTGCATAGGTTTTTAACAGTTTAATTTTCTTTATTTAAATGTATTGTTTTTGTTAAGTTTGTTCACTAAATTTTATTTAATGACATTAATGATAATTATTTTAATTTGGCATGAAACTTGTTACAGTAGTTTGGTATATTGATGGCTTATAGTTGAATAAGCTCAGGTATTGAAATTTATATCCCATTCTCAGTTACTTTGGACACCTGACCTGACTTTAATGTATACAGTATATAGATTTTTTGCTGTGTTAAACCAAGAATTTATATGCACTGGGTCATGTATGTATGAATTCATAGTAAAAAAATGGTCAGTATGTAATGATATAACCTAAATTAAATGTGCTGCTGTAAAACAAGCACTAATGATTTTCTATTCAGATTTTACTACTTGTATTCAGAGAGCTGGAAATTTTTTTAATACTAACTAAATTGTAAAAATTCTAGAAATGGATAACTAAGTTATTAAAATGAAATGTTCTTATTTATATTTTCTGTCCTAAAACTATAATCATCTTCAGCTAGATGACCCTGGTCTCATAAATTAGGCCATTAAGATTAAACAGAATGAAGCTGGAATGCGAGACAGTTTTTAGACTGCCACATACAGTTGTTATATACATTAACATAAAGAATGCCCTGAACATCGTTGAAAGCTGGCATTTTGAACATTTAACCAGGTTCAATGTCTATATTTTTTAAGAAATTATTACAACCCCTTACACTCAATGTTCATAAATATTATTATTCTAAGTTGAATAGTGTATTTCTATTTAGTAGAGCAAGAAATGGGCTCTTTGTATCATGGGTAGACTTCATTCATAAAAGCTGCTGGAAATTATATGCATATACATACACACTATTACTGTGTGTGTGTGTGTATGTATGTATGTATGTATATATATATATATATATATATATATATATATATATATATATATATATATATATATATATATATATATATATATATATATATATATAAATAAATAATAAATGTGTGTGTGTACAATGTCTTTTTACCCAGGTCTTTCGTTTTAAGGCTTCTAGACTTTTACACACTCGCCATCCCATATGTATGTAATTAGGCATTCATATATGCAACACCTAAATAATTATGATATGTACACTCAAGAAATATTTGTCGCATTTTTTTATCTATCATTCATTTTATGCACTAAAATTTAGGCAGATTTGCCAAAATAAGTTACCTGCAGAGTGTTTAAAAGTTAAGCTATAGGCAATTTATTATAGCATGCTGTGATACAAGTAGAAATTGTATACAATGGCATTATTATCCAATTTATTTAAAATTAGGGAAGGTTAAGAGCATTCGAGACTTAAAGTAAGAGTACAAATCTTAGGGCAATGCTGGAGATGTTTGACACTTTTGCATCAGTATCTGTGGTCATATTGTATATTGCATGCAGGTGCAGATTCTAAAGAAATGTTTTGTAAGCAAAAAATTACTGTAGTCTAGATTGTGAGTTATACCATTACTACTATTCTACTTCTATTACTAATATTGGTTTTCTTCTAGCTCCTCTTTCTCTCTACTGCTGCTAGTCTTGTTTCTTTCTGCTCATTAATTTATGCCTGCTTCTTTTTCATCCTCTGCTCCCTCCTGCTCTGACCCAAAGCACCAAATCTTCAAATCAATGGAAACTTGACTGATTCTCTATGAGTAGCCACATTAACTGGATGCCTAACGCTGAAGTCAGTGAAGTTTCGGTTTGATACACACATCTTATCCCACACTGTAATCCTATCTGGATGACTAGCACAACTATACGTTGCAGAACTTAGTCTGCAACTTAAATGCAGACTAAATAAGGAAATGAGTCTTAGTCTCTCAGCCAGTTGTGGTATAATTCCTTAATATGTCATTAACTTCATTGAGCCTCTAGTGCCAGCCCCCTGTGCTTTGGCACAGTAGGCAATGCTGACCATACCTGTCAACCTCTGCCTTTCTGTAAATACACCTGTGTTCAGTGTGGATTGCTAGAGCAAGGTGGAGGACTTTTCGTCTGAGATGCATGTCTGTTGCTAACATGGAAATCACTAAGGGGTCACCTACATGGGGAACCACCACCATGAGGCGAGTGATCTTGCATGGTAGCGGCTGCGAGAGAAACCCTCCTAGCAATGTAATGTATAAAACTGAGATCTGGTACCCCTACCAAGTTTCCTAGGTAATCTGATACATTTACCTACACTAGGTTGACAAGAGGCTAAGGAGGAGAGAGGGAGGCTGGTACAGTGATCTAGGTGGCTTTGCATACACAAAGGGCCCCAAAGTCTTAATGGGAAGGCTGGCTTATTTTCATTTTGGGTTATTGAGCAAAAGGTTAAGGATTTTTTATAGCATAAATTTCAATAAGCTATCATATTCACCTAGCTTGGGGCTGTTATGAGTTTGTGAATATATGTTAAGTATGTTAACTTGGGGAGGGACAAGCATGCGATGAGTAGGTAAAGAGCATTTGGAGCGTCGATGTCTTGAGTCCACTTTTCCATTCTCTTCAGGTCAGTGATTTTCTTACTAAGGAACTCTTAAGAGTGTGCCATCTTCAGGATTGGTTATGTAAATATCACAGAATGTGGTGTGTGTTGAAGGAGATTATTCTATACTGAGAGGGGTTCAGGGTGAGGCCAAGGCTGGCTCCTTGCTTCTGAATTATTTTGAGGTCCTCTAAAAGGGAATCTGGGGGACCTGCCAGAGTACCATCATCCAAAAACCAAATGTTAAGTTAACTGAACAAACTTTTATTGACCTCTTTGATGACTTGAGCAGAAAGCATGGGGCAAGGGAGTCACCCTGTTGGGTATCTTCACAAGAGTTAATTTTGTATTCTGCAAATAACTAGATCTTCACTGTAACATGAATGTACAAATGGGATGGAACGGAGAGAAATGATGTAAAGCATGGAGTACTTCATTGCTTCTGACCTAGATAAAGGCATTTTTTAAATCCATGATAAGAGCTGTTTTGTCAATGTTGGTAATGAATCCTCTAGCATCATGGGCTGCAATTTCACACCCTCTATAGAATGCCAAACTCAAACTGGTTTGGTTCAAGCAAGTTGGCTGAATTCTGGATAACTGTTCTTGCAGCAGTGTTAGTGACAATGTGCTGGAGGGAACAGGTATTGGTATGATTCCCACAGCCTTCTTTTGGAGGGCACAGAAGGACACTTAAAAAAAAAAAAAAAAGTCTGATGGCTTCAGATATGTTGCCACCTAGGCAATGTATTAGTGAATCTTGTTTGTTCCAACAGGAAGCCCTGTGCAAAGTCACAGGGTGCTGGGTTGGGTACTTTTGTTCGATGTGGTTGTCTTAGTACTGGGAAACTGCCTGCTGATCCTGGTAGAACAAAGCTGCTTTATGAACCACAATAACTGATGGGACTTGTCATGTGACACTCTGAGTGGGTGTTTGTTTCCTTGGGGTTGTGCTGTATCAGTATCTGATAGAAATTGTGTCCTAGTTGGTGATAACTGATATTGCACCTAGTGTGTTTCTTCTATCTTCTTGCTTATTTATGCTCTGATTTTGAAGGTTTTTGATTTGCTGTTAATGCTCTTTTTGTGGTGGATTGGTCTTGCTTGATCCCAACATGGCACCTTTCTTTTGAATTACTTACTTGGCCTTGCTCAAAGGAAAAGGTGGATTTGGTTGTCATCTCAGGTGAAAAATCATTTATGGTTTTAATGACTTAGACTAGTGTTTTGTCTCTTCTTGCAGGGATGGCTAAACAAGCATTATTAAATATAAATATGGAACCTTTAAAATAAAGCCAAAAAAAATAAAATTGCAAAATCATACACATGTTTTGGTTTATATTTTTAGACATTGAACAAGTGAGATTTGATTTGTTTATGCAAGCTTTTGTGTGCATTTTTGTTCACATTGTAAATGTTTTGGATTGTTGTTTGCTGTGCCCATATCTCCATATCATCTTCACCAATTGTTTAATTGATTGACCCAGTTCTCAAAGTATAGGTCTCATATTGTCAGTATAAACTTTGCATTTTACTAAGTGTTGGTTCCCAGCAGATGCTGCATAATCAAAGACTGGTCTAACATAAACCATGCATAGTGTTTTAAAGCATGTGGTACGAAAACAAAACAGAGTATAAATATTAATGAGTTTTACAATTTTAAAATTTATTAAAATTTTACAGTAAATCTTAATGTTTTCAGAGATGTGTTGTTACCCAAAGAAAACACTTGCCCAATTTTGGGTAATTTACGGAGGTTTGAGAAGCACTGCCATTACCTATTTTTATTACTTTGCACTTAATATGGTTAAATTTGGGAAGCTATTAGTCTGACCACTCTTCAGCATTTTCAGTCCTACTTTGCTTTTGTTCCCATTTGCAAATAAGGACATGACTAAATCCACTTTTTTTGGCAAGTCATTTATCACCGATCACCTCTCCATTTTCATCTCTTATGAATACTCTTCTTCCCATCAGTTAGTTTTGCAACCAGTCTAATAATACCTTTCCTGTTATGCCAACTTTCAAGCCTGTATGTCTAACTTGTGTCAGAGGCCTCCTCACAGTTGAGGAAGTTCACAGTTCACCCATCCCTATTTCCTATATTGATTTTATTATTGCAAAATTTAATTAAGTCTGTTGAGACTGATTTTCTTTCCCATGCTTGTATATTTTTTTTTTTGCCACTTCCTTTTCTGGTAGTACTCAAGAAATTTTATATGGTCTGCTGCTGTTGATACATCCAAATCTACTAAATGCTTTTTTACTGTAATCAATGATAGCACAGTGGGATATATTCTTCCTTGGAATTCCTAATTTTTTCCCTTTCAGTTTGATCTTGAATACTGATTGGAATTTTTTATTTAGATTTTTGCAGACTTTCTTGTCATTGTTCATTTTTACCTTTCCTCAGTTTACCTGGTCATTGACTGTTGGTTTTCTCTTGTGTAGCAATTTGTATTCGATTTCAAGTTCTTGTATTGCAGCTTGCCTGGAACAAGCTTTTTTTGGTGATTGCCTTGTTTATGAGAAGGTTTGTCTTTGTAGCCTACAGTCACACAGTGATCACAGGTAGGCTGATCTGGTAACTAGCCAAAGCTTAAGTTCTCTTTTGAAACTACTACTGTACTGTCATTCTAGTGATACTTATTATATTAGTTGACAAGAGATATTTACTGTGTGTTCTAAATAGTGTCCCAACTTTTTTTTTTTTTTTTTTTACAATTCTTACTACATCTCATTCCAGTAGGTAATTTCACTGTTCAGGTTTTGGATGTGACCTAACAGTATTTTTTTCACATGTATTTTATGAGTTCTCTCTCATTTCTGAACCAAGGAGTACAATTTTAGTGTTTTGAGGCAGTCCCAGTAGTTTCAAGTGTTTCACTATTCTGTGCAAGCAGTAAAGATTCTCTGTACATTTTCTAGCTCTGCTGTCTCAATGCCATGAAGGAGGATGCAAAGAAAAAGCCACATTTCATTCAAGATAGCACTAATGTACCAAAGAGTATCCCCATTGTTGTAGCATCCCTGTCTTGAATGTTCCTATTATCTACCCTATAATTTCCTTTGTACTCTCTAAATGTTAGCGTCTGACTTTATTGAACTTAAATCTTTTACTGGTTTGCTACTTTCTACGAGGAGTCGGGCAAGAACTAGTGCTATTGGTAAGGAAGTGCAAATAGAGCTCATTCACCATATCCTACTCGGTAATAATGGACCCTTGAAGATGAAGGCCAGGCACTATATCATGAATGATTACCTGCAAAATATTCTTTCCTACATCTGGAAGAGTGATATTAACAATAGCTGCACATCTTATTTTAAGCAAGAGCTTAAAACAAGATTCCACCAGTGCTTCTTACAGACTGCTTTCTGTGAACAGTGTGGACACAGTTGGAATCCTAAGCTAGGCTGGCGCCACTGCAGTTAATGCAGAAAACGATAGTTTTGTAAGTATCTTCATTATGAACAAATTCCCTATAAAGGTAGTAAAATAACAATTCATTTAAAGTAAATTCCATGGCTATACTTCTACTGCATGGGGACTTAATCCTAGACAACATTTGAAAGCTGCAAGGTCAATTGGGGTAAGAAGGTGAGACTAAAAAGTAAATCTTGCAATATGGGTGTGTTCTAATATGCTTGCCTGAATGTATGTTCTGTACCTGAACAATGGAGTACCCTTGGAACTCTTAATTAAGACAAATTCTGATTAGTGACCTCATCAGTTCCCTTGACAAGTCTGTCAATTCTAACTCTTGTACTCTTTCAGACCTGTCTGCCTTTAGAGGAGCCCTTATCTCTGTTCTTGACAGCTTGTTTTCTAAAAATCACCACCTTTCTCATCGCTTCCAGCTTGCCCTTGCCTCCCTGAAATCCAACAACTCTACTCTTATCCTTCCCTTAGACAAAGGAAATTCGGTGGTTGTCCTTGACTGTGAGTACTACCTCCAGAAAGCCGATGTCTTGCTCTCTGACTCCCACACATATGCCCCTCTGACATCTAACCCTTTGGATCACTTCAAAACTTCCTTTAACTGCAAACTAAGACAACTGTTTAGTCTTTGTCATCCTGACTTCAATCTCATTAAAACGTTTCAGTGTCATCTGCCCTTCTCTTCCATATTTCTATGGTCTACCTAAGACTCATAAACCTGGTATTCCTTTTCGTCCTATCATTTTTTCACGGGGCTCTGTCAGCTATCCTCTTGCCTCCTGGCTCGTTAAAACTCTTAACGCCTTACCTTGGCACTGTTTCTCCTGCCCACCTTCGTCACTCTCAGGACTTCATAGAAAGACTGCGCCTACAGCCCTCTTGTATGATGCTTAGTCTTGGTGTCGACTCTCTGTTCACTAATGTTCCCCTCGATGACGTTCTCTCTTTCCTTAGACAGAAGGCGACTGAGGGCCTTCTTCCTCTTCTGCTTCCCACTGACGTTTTCCTCGACCTCATTAGACTCTGTGTTGACTCTCTTTCTCTTTCAACGGTAAATATTACACTCAAACTTTCGGTGTCGCTATGGGTTCCCCTCTCTCCCCTGTTCTTGCCAATTTCTACATGGAATACTTTGAAGCTGTTCTCCTTCCTTCTATTGATACTCATTCCTCTCTCTGGCTTTGCTATGTTGATGACATTTTTGCTCTATGGCCTCATGATCTTAGTCTATTTCAGCCTTTCCTCTCCTCTCTTAACAATCTGGCTCCTTCTATCCATTTTAAAGTTGAATGGGAA
Source organism: Procambarus clarkii (assembly GCF_040958095.1). Taxonomy (NCBI): domain Eukaryota; kingdom Metazoa; phylum Arthropoda; class Malacostraca; order Decapoda; family Cambaridae; genus Procambarus; species Procambarus clarkii. The sequence goes on along the minus strand of NC_091154.1, from coordinate 35,113,303 downwards.
TCTAATTCCCTTCTTCCCTTTCTTGACGTTCACATTCGCATCGCTGTGCCCGGGTTCTCTTTCTGTCTACCGCAAACCCATGCATAGTGGCATGTATATTTACTTCTTTTCCTACCATACTCCTCCTGTTAAGAAAAGTGTCCTCGTCTCTCTCTTCCTTCGCGCTCTACGCATCAGCGATCCTCAGTTTCTTGATTCTGAAATCAACCCGTTCTCGCAAATTCGTAAAGTCAATATTGACTTATTAACTACGTGCATAGGTGATATACTAAACATAATAGATACCCTTAAAAAGATTCATAGAAAACACCGACCTTACCTAACCTTGTTAGTATCTTAAGATAAGCATCTTATTGCTTCGTAATTACAATTATTACTTAACCTATACCTATTATAGGTTAGGTAATAATTGTAATTACGAAGCAATAAGATGCTTATCTTAAGATACTAACAAGGTTAGGTAAGGTCGGTGTTTTCTATGAATCTTTTTAAGGGTATCTATTATGTTAAGTATGTCACCTATGCACATATTTAATAAGTCAATATTGACTTATTAAATTTGCGAGAACGGGTTGCTGAAATTGCCTTTATCTACAAATCATTCTCTCGCCTTGGTTACCCTTTGCATTTCATCAACTGTGCTTATTCTCAAGCTAAACAAAATTTCTTTCATCCTAGACCTGCTTCCAATACTAGTAGCATGGTGCTCTGCCTTCCCTTCATATCCGAACTCAAAACTTTTACTACTGTAATACTTTTCGTCCTCTTGACATAAAGCTCACCTTTCTACAAACTAACACACTTTGTAGCAATCTAGTTCACACTGCTCCTCCTGCTTCTAATGCTGCTGGTGTTTACTCTTATTTCCTGCTTGTCTTGTCCTCTCCAATACTTTGGTGAAACTGGCCGTACACTTAATGACAGACTTAAAGAACACAAAAGAAGTGTTAAGTCTGCAGACACAAACAATTCTCTCTTCTGTCATGTTAAAGATTCTAATCATCCTATTGATTGGTCTTCCTCCAAAATAATCTTTCCTGCCTCTACTCTACACAGACACCGTCTTATTGAATCGGCTCTAATACACAATGTACCCAACATGAACTTGAGTTCTGACTTTGTTGCTGTTGACCCTTCCCTTTCACAGTATATACTCAAATGCTGTAATCTTTCTAACAAATGTGACCTAACATAAGCTTACCCTTCCAATTATCTTTTCTTTCTCTTTCCTTTTCATTTTCTGTCCATTATTTTCTCTTACGATCCCTAGCTATCCTCTTCTTATTCCATTACTATCCCCTTCTTATTGGGTGGTTATAAATAAGAGCTGCCTCGTAGGGGCCAATAGGCTTTCTGCAGTTACCTTTGTTCTTTTTCCTGTTACTATCCTCTCTACTACACCTTACCTTGCATACCTTTTGCCTTGTTCCTCACCTCTCTTTCCTATTTATTGCCCTCAACTCGTTCCCTCATCACAATCGACTTGAGAATGGTCCAGGACGGATCGAAACGTCGTCGTCCCTTCATTTTCTAGTGTGTGGATTGGTCAACATACTTCCACTCCTACGTTAATGAAGCGCCTCTTCTTTGCACTCACGTTCCATAGCCCTCTTCACAGATGAGTCGAAGTCTGCCGACGGAGTTGGCTACTGTCATCTTTCCTGACCAAACCTATGAGATGGTGGTCTCCTACCCCTGGAGACCACCATCTTTACGGCAGAACTTTATGCAATATTGTATGCACTCCGTCGACTGTTTTCCAGACATCAGCTTTCTCTTGTCATTGTGATCGACCCTTGCAGTATCCCAGTAGCTTTGGGGTCATTTAACCCTATACATCTTGTAGTCAAAATCCAACATTGGCTGTTTATCTCTAGCAGATTTAATACAATTGAGTTTTACCAAGTTCCCAGTCATATTGGTATTACCTAAAATGAACATGCAGACACAGCCACTAAGGAGGCTACCCACACTTGCCATATTTCCAAAAGGCATTATGTATTCTGATTTCTACCCAGTCATTCATTCCTCAATCTGAAACGGCTGGCAGGGCCATTGGTCTGGGATTACAGGTAACAAATGGGTGCACTTTTAACTAAACTTTCCCCTTGGCCTTCCTCCCACTGCTGCAATAGTGGGAAATGGCTTTGGCTAGGTTACATATTGGCCGTACACGATTAACTCGAAGCACTTAATGGAATGTCACTATGCTCCTTATTGCCCAAGTTCAATTGTCCAATTTATGGTTGTCCACTTGATGAATGTCCCAATTTTCAGGACAATCGTAGGTCTTAGTTTCCCAATTTTCCTCGATAGAATCCTTGGTGAATCGGATACAGTATCTTTGATATCACTTGCCTTTTGTGTTTTTTGTTCCTATACTGACATCCTAAGTAATATTTAATGCTTTTTGAATATCCAGCAACACTGATGGTGCTACATAGTCTTCCCGGCTTGGTGCCTTCTTTCGATAATTACTTACTGCAATATAAAGAACCCCTCTGCCATACATGCTATCACAAAATAAGAATAACACCTCCCCTTTACTGTTTATCAGTATCTTGAGGGAGAAATCTGGACTTTGTGATTTAATGTACCTTCATGAATAAACAAGTGTGTGGTAGTCTCCTATAAAATACTATATAAAGAACACATGAAATGTACCATCTGCACTTAAATATTTACGTGTAAATAAAAATCATTATTTTGAGCCTTGCGAATAATTTACAAAGTTGGTAACTGCATGGGAAATTATCCTAAGGATAATTATGTAATTTACTGCCTGGGTTACTCAACATTTCCTTAAATGTGGAAATTGTGTAGATTTAAGGCTATGTAAAATGTGCAGAGAGAAGAGAGGCCTTTAATATGAGTGGTGCAGTTCAGAAAAATGAAACACATTGGTAACTGTTATGTTTGTTTGCTTGCACAAAAGTATTATATTTAACCTCAATATAAATTTAGAATTTGAATTTTGTTATACTAAATATGTTTAAATATACAGTTCTGTTGGTAAATTTTAACAATTTTAATTAAAAATCTTTCATAGCACAACATTTGCTCATGTTTGTAATTGCAAGCACAATTTTACCACCAGTGATATTTAGCAATGTTCTATTTCTAAATGTGAATACCTGCAGATGTATTGAGTTAATTGGTGATAAATGCACACTTCATTTAAATTGAAAACCCAGCAATGAATGATATTCGAACCACACATCAGAAAACGAAGAAGAGAATGTAGGTTTCATTAGTGATTCTCATATTTTTCCAGTGGTCTTAGAATCTTTTTGGGTTATAAAAGGCTTAGCATAAAGAATATTATCTAAAAAAAAATGACAATTACTTTTATATTAAACATAATTTTCTGATTTCATAAGAAACTATACATACAATGCTTACACAATTATGAATTTTTCTGGTAGATCTTATGAGAGGAAAAATGTAATATGTGAAGATTTGGTATTGATAATATTTTTCGTCAAAGTGAGCTAAGCTAAATCATTATACAGTACTGTCAAGTCACCTATATCAAATGGCAAGAAAATTTCACTATCAAATTTAGCCAGATATATTGTAACAAATATTTTGTAAAATAAATTTGTATGTGTACAGTACTTTATATATATATATATTATTAATTTATATAATTAAATTTTTTTATATACCAAATTTATTAAATAATATATATATATTAGTATATTTTGGTAGCAGTCTTTCCTGTAGACATATATTATTAAATATGACCGAAAAAGTAAGATTAATAATTCTAACACGAATTTTCTCAATCTTTCGTACATTACGCTTCACTGTTGGAGGTAAATCAAAAATCAATTCTCCAAAATTCATTTTTATTTCTAGTCTGACGCGACACGGGCGCGTTTCGTAAAACTTATTACATTTTCAAAGACTTTAGTTCACAAATACACAACGGAATAGAACTTACGTATCTCCGATTTTATATCTACATTTGAGTGAGGTGGAAGGGGTGATGTGGCATTAACACAAGACAGAACAAAATGTGGTATTAATAGGGTATTAATTTCATCAACACAAGACAGAACAAGAGTATTAATAGGGTATTAATTTCATCAACACAAGACAGAACACGAAACAATGGATATTGAATAGAAGTGTTTGTAGAAAGCCTATTGGTCCATATTTCTTGATGCTTCTATATTGGAGCGGAGTCTTGAGGTGGGTAGAATATAGTTGTGCAATAATTGGCTGTTGATTGCTGGTGTTGACTTCTTGCCTCGCAAACGTCAAGCCGCCTGCTATCGCTGTATCTATCGATGATTTCTGTGTTGTTTACTAGGATTTCTCTGGCGATGGTTTGATGGTATAGAAGCATCAAGAAATATGGACCAATAGGCTTTCTACAAACACTTCTATTCAATATCCATTGTTTCGTGTTCTGTCTTGTGTTGATGAAATTAATACCCTATTAATACTCTTGTTCTGTCTTGTGTTGATGAAATTAATACCCTATTAATACCACATTTTGTTCTGTCTTGTGTTAATGCCACATCACCCCTTCCACCTCACTCAAATGTAGATATAAAATCGGAGATACGTAAGTTCTATTCCGTTGTGTATTTGTGAACTAAAGTCTTTGAAAATGTAATAAGTTTTACAAAACGCGCCCGTGTCGCGTCAGACTAGAAATAAAAATGAATTTTGGAGAATTGATTTTTGATTTACCTCCAACAGTGAAGCGTAATGTACGAAAGATTGAGAAAATTCGTGTTAGAATTATTAATCTTACTTTTTCGGTCATATTTAATAATATATATATATATATATATATATATATATATATATATATAACTGAAAACTCACACCCCAGAAGTGACTCGAACCCATACTCCCACAACTGGTATGTACAGGGACGCCTTAATCCGCTTGACATACCAGTTGTGGGAGTATGGGTTCGAGTCACTTCTGGGGTGTGAGTTTTCAGTTGTATATAGTCCTGGGGACCATTCAGGCTTGTTTGCATTTGTGTTCCTCACGTGTGCCCCAAAGAATGAGGTGATTTGATAAAATGCTATGCCCAAGATTACCATCCGAGTGCCGGCGGGGAAGTGGTTCATATAGCCTCGGCTATCACTTCCTTATGTCCGGTCGTGACTGTCAAGTGGATTAAGGCGTCCCTGTACATACCAGTTGTGGGAGTATGGGTTCGAGTCACTTCTGGGGTGTGAGTTTTCAGTTGTATATAGTCCTGGGGACCATTCAGGCTTGTTTGCATATATATATATATATATAATTTTTTTTTTTACTTTTTATTGAACAAGTACCAGAAGTATCAGAGCCAAGGAAGAACACATTACTATTCTTTAGTGGGTTGTATGAGAGGCATGTGGAATCTGGTCAACTAGTGCACTTCAGAGTTCAGGGATTTACACCTGTAATACATATGAATGATGACTCCTCACTGATGCTAACTGTATATTTCAGGACAAACAATCACTGCCAATTTTGTTTTGATATTTAGTGTTGCTCAGAATGCTGTGTATATGATAGCTTTAATAATGATACATTAGCTCTTGCAACCCAGCTTCTGTAATAATTTTGTTGTGCAGTCTCTGAAGCAATCTTCCCTTGCAATCCCAATTTTGTAAAGTGTAAACTTTTAAGACGATGAAGGTGATGAGTATACTTGCTAAATTAAGCATTCTGTAAAAAATATATTTAGGTATAAATTATAGAATCATATTCAGCTACATTATTAACTCGTGTACACTCATACCCTGAGAAAGCTCAACAAGCATTATGCAGGGTACATGTACATGCAGTTAATGTGTAATAATTATTTAATGCAGATAGATTATGTCATACCTATAAGGAGTTTTTAAACTTGTAAATATATATATATTTACTTTTTTTTTTTTTTTTTTTTACAAGGAAAGTTCGGGATACCCAGTACAATAATTTCATCTTTCATTTGTGTGAGTAATCAGAGTAGAGAATAAGTAGGCTTTTTATATTTGGCATGTATTTTTTAGGTGCATTTTTTTTTTTTTAAAGAGCTGACAAATTTTCCTGGAATTATGTTTATAATCAGGCCTGTCAGCAGTATGTGACTGTCTGCTTTTTCATTCCTGTCATATGGTTGTATTTATTGTATATATTATTGTTTAATACCTCTTTTTAAACATTATTATATTAAATGTGAGACTGCAAATTTAAGTATGTATTTCACTATTCCTGTAATAGAAAAAATAATGTTAATACAGTGTTTGATAGGGAAGCGATCTCGTCGAGATGAATCCATGCAAATGAGTTGCGTTAAATGTGGGAGTTCTTTTTGGCCTACCAGGGACCAGAGCCAAATCCTAGCACTTCCGCCACCATGGGAAAACATCCAGAAAGCCGGTGGGTGAAATTTTGCAGACAACTTGAGGGTTAACAGAAGCCTCAAAATTGCCATGTAACTCTGAAAACGATTGATGCAGAACAAGAGAAACTTTCAAAATTAGCACAAACTCATAGTACCAAATGCTACCACCAAATGGCCCAGATTCTACATATACATCCATCTTCTTTACTCACCTCATTCACTGATGTCCAGCTGGACAGTAGTATTCTGGGTCTTTCAGACACGGCAAGCCCCTCTGCTTCAAGCTAAGTCTCGGCCATCCTTGGACTTTTTCTTGCGGGGACCATTTCCTTTGTACTGTTCCACATATTAGTTTCTGCTTCACATGTATGTTTTTTACCCAGCTTGTTGTGTGGGCTTGGCTTTTGTTGTTCTTTGGGTTGCATGTACTCTAGGTCCTTCCCAGAGTGCCCTCTAGCACTACTCTTGCATTTAAGGATATCTTCTCTGGTCTGTTTGGTAGTTTATCCAAGAGGCTAGGGCACCAGAGTGGAGAGCCTAGCTTAGGGCTATTTGCGAGTCTTTGGCTGCTCTGTTTGAGCTCTAGGCTGGAGGCATTCTGTTGGTTGTGCTGGGGCTTGCATGTTTGTTTTTATGACACCACAGACACCAGTCATAGCCTGGTTGTCCCACTTTGTTGGCTGCATTCAGACCCCTTGCAAGTATTTGACATGGTTACTTCAGCCTATCAAGTCCACACTAACCACGTGCAAATGTGAAGGGTTCTCATCGTCTTTGCTACCAAACAATGATCATTCTTTCTGCCTCCACCATGCTGCCTGTTGAGTAGACACCTACGACTCTGAATCATGTGCGGTTTATTCTCTCTCTGGGTCTACACAGTGACAGATTCAGCTTCCAATGCAGAAGCTTCTCAGGCAGCTGCCACTTTGAAAGCTAGGTGTGCTAGAGTTAGATGTTCACAGCATTGTGATAGGTTGGATGCACCAGAGCTGGACCCTATGGTGTTTAGGGACTGAATTGGAGGTGTTTGTGATCTCCACCTGGATTCAGTCTGTGCTGCCTCTTCCTTACCATGTTGTGTGGTGCTCCCTGGTTCCAGCTCCAAAGCATCAAAGGATTTCAGAATCAGGGCAGGGTATAGCTTGTCCTTCTGCTCCCACTGGTTTTTCAGGGCATTTATCTTCACAACCACTTCCCCACTACATGAGCCTTCTCCATTGGGCACCCCCCTCTCTCATTTGTTGGAGCAAGGACTATGTCTATGACTATGACCATGGCTCTGCCTTCATGGCAGGTTTCTGGGCTTGAGGGAGGAACCCGAGGCGTGTCCTTCAACCCTTCTTAGACCTCTGTACCCTCTCTGGAGCATTTTTTGCTTCAGAGCGATAACTTTTCATATCCTCCTTTGTACAAGTATCATTTGGCTGCTCTTTTTTTCCTTTAATGTCTGCATGGATTTGTTTCAATACCTTCTGCAAAATTCAGACCTTTTTCATTGATGGATCTGGTCTCTTTTTGGAGTACAGGTTCACTTTGGCTTATTGGCTGCAATGTGAGATTCCAGATTCATCCTGGCAGGCTGACATCCCCCATCTTTTTCTCTGAGGCTTGATAATGTTCCTACGATGGACCGTAAGCTGCAGGGACAGCCAGCCTAATTTTACCAGACAAGCAACCAAGAGGCTTAGGCAAGAGACCAGGCCACGAGTGGTGTGTGAACGTCCCCTCCCCCTCACTTCCATTGCAGTGCCAATGGGGAAAATGACTTGCAAAGCAAATAGCATATTCAAATATATCTATTGTAAAGTTACTTCACCAAATGTAAAATATTACTTATCACACTGTGGCCAACAATATTTTAGATAATACAGGTGTTAAAGATGCTAATTTAAAGGAAAACATCTTAATTTAAAAACTATTTATTTTAAAATGGCAATAAACATTTATAAATCTTATCCAAATATTGACAGCTTATCAATAATACTTTTCAATTACTGCCTGCTTTCATCTTCCCAAATTCTGTACTTAAAATCTTCATTACATCAGCATGCTTCAGATTTTCTTTAGACTTCTTAACTGTTCCATAATTTCCCTTTACAAACAGAGCAAATGCTCCTGGTGGTCTTGGTGTTTTGGGTGTGTAGTTAGCAGGTGTAACAGCCACATTTACCTCCAAGGGGTTGCCTCTCCCAGTCCCCTTTTGTCCTCCTTGCTGCGAGTTCACAATCAATTCAAATTTTCCATGGCAGAATCCACAAACTTTTTTCTCTGTATCAAGACTTTTGGAATGACGTCCAATGCTGAGAAAAAATAATTCACAAATTACATCCATTTGTGCAATAGTAATAATCATTATTAGAAATAATCATTAGTAATAATCACCCTATATTAAGTAAGAAATAACATCAGTATTTAAAAACAAGAAAATTTGCTATTAAGCATCCTTCAAAAATAATGATTTGCTTACTAAATCAGTCCAAGTAAGCAAAACTACTTACATGTAAATCCAAAATTGATTTTTTTTATTCAACACCATACATCAATATTACATAAACATCTTATAATTGTAATAAGCATAATAAAAATAGTACACAGAAGCTATGGGCTAGATCATAAAAATTTAGTGTGAGTATACAGTCATTCAAGGATTTTCCTGCATTTTTGTTTCAATATATATACTGTATAATTATTTGTTAGAAGTATAGATGTCTGCCAAAAAATCAGCGTCGAATGTAATGAAACACCATTTTCTGGGCGAGTCCCGGAGGCTCCCTGGAGCTTACTGGGCTCCAGGGAGATCCTCCCCCCCCAGACACCATTTTATTGTCCTTCAACTATTTCTCACTGGAAACAATGGATAAGCAAAATATAATACTGTACAACTGTTTACACTTTGGTGAATCATAGTTGATGACAGCCACTGTCATCAACTATGACAGCTCGGTCTCGGTGATCGCTTGGATGAACAATCCTCACTTAATCAAACATTTGTATGTTCCATTGAACATTTAGTACCGAATTCAATTTGTTCGGGTCATCCGGGAATTCGATAGAGTGGGGTTCTTTAGAGTGAGGATGCACTGTATCATAACATGGATGAAAAGGCTATATTTTATACAGAAAAGTGATTATGGCTGGGAAGTGAAGATACTGGCAGACAGTTCTTGTGACAATTGAGAACAAAATTTTCAGTTCAAATTTACAAGAACTATATTTCTGTTAGACATAATATTGATACTCTTCAGTTAGGAAGGTGTAAATTAATTTTCACCATATTTGTATTCAGTATTATTACACAGTATACGAAATTGAGATCCTACTGTATACGTATTTTTTAAGGCAAGGCAAAAAGAATTTGTATGAATGGAAGAATGAAACATGGACAGTGTTTTTTAATTAGGAAAAGATAACATGAATCAGATACTAACTATGGCTACTACATAGTATGCACAATTAATGATACTGAACATAAATTTTAATCAAGGCATACCTGTAAGAGCAGGAAGAACATTTGTATGTATATTTGCAGTTGATCTCATATGAGTGACATCGGTTGATGGCTGGAAGTTCTGGGCATCTTTGTGTTGCTATTGATGCCCTATTTTGTAATAATAAAAAAAAAAATCTGATCATAAAAGCTTTATATTTTCTCTCACACTTCTAACACCATTTTAACCATCTACTATTCCTCAGCTGTGTTATTTACTTGTACATTATTTATTTATTTATTTATTTATATATATATATATATATATATATATATATATATATATATTAGTATATTTTGGTAGCAGTCTTTCCTGTAGACATATATTATTAAATATGACCGAAAAAGTAAGATTAATAATTCTAACACGAATTTTCTCAATCTTTCGTACATTACGCTTCACTGTTGGAGGTAAATCAAAATTCAATTCTCCAAAATTCATTTTTATTTCTAGTCTGACGCGACACGGGCGCGTTTCGTAAAACTTATTACATTTTCAAAGACTTTAGTTCACAAATACACAACTGAATAGAACTTACGTATCTCCGATTTTATATCTACATTTGAGTGAGGTGGAAGGGGTGATGTGGCATTAACACAAGACAGAACAAAATGTGGTATTAATAGGGTATTAATTTCATCAACACAAGACAGAACAAGGGTATTAATAGGGTATTAATTTCATCAACACAAGACAGAACACGAAACAATGGATATTGAATAGAAGTGTTTGTAGAAAGCCTATTGGTCCATATTTCTTGATGCTTCTATATTGGAGCGGAGTCTTGAGGTGGGTAGAATATAGTTGTGCAATAATTGGCTGTTGATTGCTGGTGTTGACTTCTTGATGTGTAGTGCCTCGCAAACGTCAAGCCGCCTGCTATCGCTGTATCTATCGATGATTTCTGTGTTGTTTACTAGGATTTCTCTGGCGATGGTTTGGTTGTGGGAAGAGATTATATGTTCCTTAATGGAGCCCTGTTGCTTATGCATCGTTAAACGCCTAGAAAGAGATGTTGTTGTCTTGCCTATATACTGGGTTTTTTGGAGCTTACAGTCCCCAAGTGGGCATTTGAAGGCATAGACGACATTAGTCTCTTTTAAAGCGTTCTGTTTTGTGTCTGGAGAGTTTCTCATGAGTAGGCTGGCCGTTTTTCTGGTTTTATAGTAAATCGTCAGTTGTATCCTCTGATTTTTGTCTGTAGGGATAACGTTTCTATTAACAATATCTTTCAGGACCCTTTCCTCCGTTTTATGAGCTGTGGAAAAGAAGTTCCTGTAAAATAGTCTAATAGGGGGTATAGGTGTTGTGTTAGTTGTCTCTTCAGAGGTTGCATGGCTTTTCGTCGTCTATGCCTTCAAATGCCCACTTGGGGACTGTAAGCTCCAAAAAACCCAGTATATAGGCAAGACAACAACATCTCTTTCTAGGCGTTTAACGATGCATAAGCAACAGGGCTCCATTAAGGAACATATAATCTCTTCCCACAACCAAACCATCGCCAGAGAAATCCTAGTAAACAACACAGAAATCATCGATAGATACAGCGATAGCAGGCGGCTTGACGTTTGCGAGGCACTACACATCAAGAAGTCAACACCAGCAATCAACAGCCAATTATTGCACAACTATATTCTACCCACCTCAAGACTCCGCTCCAATATAGAAGCATCAAGAAATATGGACCAATAGGCTTTCTACAAACACTTCTATTCAATATCCATTGTTTCGTGTTCTGTCTTGTGTTGATGAAATTAATACCCTATTAATACCCTTGTTCTGTCTTGTGTTGATGAAATTAATACCCTATTAATACCACATTTTGTTCTGTCTTGTGTTAATGCCACATCACCCCTTCCACCTCACTCAAATGTAGATATAAAATCGGAGATACGTAAGTTCTATTCAGTTGTGTATTTGTGAACTAAAGTCTTTGAAAATGTAATAAGTTTTACGAAACGCGCCCGTGTCGCGTCAGATTAGAAATAAAAATGAATTTTGGAGAATTGATTTTTGATTTACCTCCAACAGTGAAGCGTAATGTACGAAAGATTGAGAAAATTCGTGTTAGAATTATTAATCTTACTTTTTCGGTCATATTTAATAATATATATATATATATAATAATGTTGTACCTAGTAGCCATAATGCAATTCTTGGCCTACTATGCAAGGTAGGCCAAGAACTGCACACACACACACACATATATATGTGTGTGTGTGTGTGTGTGTGTGTCTGTGTGTGTGTGTGTGTGTGTGTGTGTGTGTGTGTGTGTGTGTGTGTGTGTGTGTGTGTGTGTGTGTGTGTGTGTGTGTGTAAATCACGAAAAATAAACACGTGATTAAAAATGTGACAGTGTCAGACCACGGAGGAAAATTGAAACAGGAATTTCCTTAAGTACTTTCATATATTAATACATCTTTAGAAGGAGTGGTTTTACAGGTCAAGTATTGGACATATATAGGCAGGAGAGAATGCAGTTGCCAAAACACACTTCTCGGCCTACTATGCAAGGCCCAATTTGCCTAATAGGCCGAGTGATTTTCTTTATTTTCAATAAATTGTTTCCTATTGGTTTATTTTAAATATTTTTATTATATTAAATTAAGAACATAAGTTATTGATTTAGTTATGTTAGTTTAGGTTAGGTTAAGATAGGTTAGGTTAGGTAGGGTTGGTTAGGTTCGGTCATATATCTACGTTAGTTTTAACTCAAATTTTAAAAAAATTAGCTTATACATAATGAAATGAGTAGCTTTATCATTTCATAAGAAAAAAATCAGAAAAATATTGAAATTTTGGAAAACTTGGCTTATTAGGCAAATTGGGCCTTGCATAGTAGGCCAAGAACTGCATTCTGGCTACTAGGTACAACATTATTATATTATATTATATTATATATATATATATATATATATATATATATATATATATATATATATATATATATATATATATATATATATATATAGTGGTACCTCGAATAACGATCGCCTCAAATGGCGAACATTTTGGGTAACGACCGGCCCGATCGCCAACAATTCGTCTCGTATGGCGACCGCTCATTTGAGTAACGACGACACCACATGGTGGGGTCTTGCTGCTTCTTGCACAGTCTTGGACGCCTTCAGCGATGCAAATGAATTATGTGTTTTTGTTTAAAGATGCTAATGATGCTGGGATATAAAGGGGTGACTGCTGAGATGTTGCAAAGCATTGACTTTTTTGTAGAAAAAAGAAATGAAATTTTTTGAAAAACAGAACAAATGTCAAAAAGGTTCGTTCGGTGGTTGGCAGGTAGGCTGTGCCATGTTAAAAAAAAAAGGTGAAACAATTTGATAAATAGACAAATGCCATAAAGGTTTGTTCAGTGTTTGTTGGGAAGGCTGCTCCATTCTCGAGACATAAATGAAAAATACAAAACAAATGTAACACACTAGAAACAAAGAAAGATTGCTATAATGGAGCAGCCTTCCCGACAAACACTGAACGAACCTTTATGGCATTTGTCCGATTTTATTTAAGAAACATGGAACAGCCTACCTGCCGAACACCGAATGAATATTTTGCTATAAGACCAAAAAAAAAAAATTGAACAAATTTGAAGAAAGAAAAATGTCATACAGGTTTGTTCAGTGTATGTAAGGTAGGATGCTCCATTATTTAAAACATCGAATATCATATCGATGTTTTTCGGTGGTAGAATAGCTTAATTTGATTTCCATTATTGTCAATGGGGACATTCGTTTTGTATGACGTCCATTTCACATGATCACAGCGCCGGAACAGATTAAATTCGTTATTTGAGGTTCCACTGTATATACATTATATATATATATATATATATATATATATATATATATATATATATATATATATATATATATATATATATATATATGTCGTACCTAGTAGCCAGAACGCAATTCTCAGCCTACTATGCAAGGCCCGATTTGCCTAATAAGCCAAGTTTTCCTGAATTATTATATTTTCTCTAATTTTTTTCTTATGAAATGATAAAGCTACCCATTTCATTATGTATGAGGTCAATTTTTTTTTATTGGAGTTAAAATTATCGTAGATATATGACCGAACCTAACCAACCCTACCTAACCTAACCTAACCTATCTTTATAGGTTAGGTTAGGTAGCCGAAAAAGTTAGGTTAGGTTAGGTAGTCGAAAACAATTAATTCATGAAAACTGGGCTTATTAGGCAAATCGGGCCTTGCATAGTAGGCTGAGAAGTGCATTCTGGCTACTAGGTACGACATATATATATATATATATATATGCGAACAAGCCTGAATGGTCCCCAGGACAATATGCAACTGAAAACTCACACCCCAGAAGTGACTCGAACCCATACTCCCAGAAGCAACGCAACTGGTATGTACAAGACGCCTTAATCCACTTGACCATCACGACCGGACAAAATGAGGTGATAGCCGAGGCTATTTGAACCACCCCACCGCCGGCACTCGGATAGTAATCTTGGGCATAGCATTTTACCAAATCACTTCATTCTTTGGGGCACACGTGAGGAACACAAATGCGAACAAGCCTGAATGGTCCCCAGGACAATATGCAACTGAAAACTCACACCCCAGAAGTGACTCGAACCCATACTCCCAGAAGCAACGCAACTGGTATGTACAAGACGCCTTAATCCACTTGACCATCACGACCGGACAAAATGAGGTGATAGCCGAGGCTATTTGAACCACCCCACCGCCGGCACTCGGATAGTAATCTTGGGCATAGCATTTTACCAAATCACCTCATTCTTTGGGGCACACGTGAGGAACACAAATGCGAACAAGCCTGAATGGTCCCCAGGACAATATGCAACTGAAAACTCACACCCCAGAAGTGACTCGAACCCATACTCCCAGAAGCAACGCAACTGGTATGTACAAGACGCCTTAATCCACTTGACCATCACGACCGGACAAAATGAGGTGATAGCCGAGGCTATTTGAACCACCCCACCGCCGGCACTCGGATAGTAATCTTGGGCATAGCATTTTACCAAATCACCTCATTCTTTGGGGCACACGTGAGGAACACAAATGCGAACAAGCCTGAATGGTCCCCAGGACAATATGCAACTGAAAACTCTTCACTTCTGGGGTGTGAGTTTTCAGTTGCATATTGTCCTGGGGACCATTCAGGCTTGTTCGCATTTGTGTTCCTCACGTGTGCCCCAAAGAATGAGGTGATTTGGTAAAATGCTATGCCCAAGATTACTATCCGAGTGCCGGCGGTGGGGTGGTTCAAATAGCCTCGGCTATCACCTCATTTTGTCCGGTCGTGATGGTCAAGTGGATTAAGGCGTCTTGTACATACCAGTTGCGTTGCTTCTGGGAGTATGGGTTCGAGTCACTTCTGGGGTGTGAGTTTTCAGTTACATATTGTCCTGGGGACCATTCAGGCTTGTTCGCATTTGTGTTCCTCACGTGTGCCCCAAAGAATGAGGTGATTTGGTAAAATGCTATGCCCAAGATTACTATCCGAGTGCCGGCGGTGGGGTGGTTCAAATAGCCTCGGCTATCACCTCATTTTGTCCGGTCGTGATGGTCAAGTGGATTAAGGCGTCTTGTACATACCAGTTGCGTTGCTTCTGGGAGTATGGGTTCGAGTCACTTCTGGGGTGTGAGTTTTCAGTTATATATATATATATATATATATATATATATATATATATATATATATATATATATATATATATATATATATATATATATATATATATATATATATATATACACAGTATATATATATATACAGTATATATATACATACTGTATATATATTTTCAATTCCTCGTTCTGTCATTTTGATAAACAAATACAGTAGAGAAGCAATTAGTGGCAACTTACCATGCCTTCCAGAGTGGCCCGTGACCATCCTTGTAACCAGAGATGATCCAGGCAGCAGCATGACACAACTCATGAATAAGGGTGTCTCGTAACCTCTCGTTAGAATCGATTACCTACCAATTAAGAACAAATGACATCGCAATTCAAGTTCATGTCTTACAGGGAAGTCACTACATAAAAATAAAGCATTTCATAATTTATTTGAAAGAAATCAGTCAAGTTTAAGTTCTGTATATACAGGGGTAATTTGTTTTTTTTTAGGGGGGAGGGGGGGAATATGGTTTCAGTAGTTCCCTGTACGAGCTTTTTTTTTTTTTTTTGCCCTTTATCTTTCTTGTTGTTGGGATTTGGGGTATTTTTTGGGCAACACGTGAGCAAGGCAGGCAGGCAAGCAGAACCCTTGGGTGACTCGAAAATCTGGTGGGGTAATGGATACTATACTGTATATTGATTTCAAAATCAAAATCACATATATTGTTGACATCGAGGAAACTATCACCTTCATTCGTTTCCATATTTTCTCTTACATTTAGATACATAATTTGTTTTATGGTATCTGTCCTTTCTGGGTGGTCTTACTCAGTTATGAGGTTCTCAGATGTTCATGCTCTTGTCACCTCTATGAGTGCACCAGGCTCTGGGGTCCTGGTGTTCAGTGGCCCTGCATAAATTCAGAGGCCTGGAAGTTTTGTGGCTGCCTTTGTAGTACCAGAACCAAGGGACCAAGGAGCTTTTGGGCTACACAGAAAATGGTGCCTTATTACATTAATTGCATGATTTTTGCAGTATCAAAACTTAAACTGACACTTTAATATCTTGTCCATTTAAATTACTATTTTGCAAGACATATTTTTACAGCCCGTGCATTTAACAAAGTTAATACAGAGCTGTACTTATACTGTACAGTACTGTAACTGTACAGGTATGTACTGGAGTTATTATTAAGATACTTAATAACTGAGGATTCCAGCAGACAAGTGGTAGACAAGGGAATAAAACGAAATGTAAATTTGGTAACCTTAAGCACAAAATGGACATTGCACTTTGATTATTGATATTAGGACCCCATATTTTAGAAAAGGGAGTTACACAATGTCATGTAAAAAGTAGCAAGACAATTTTTAAATGGATATGAAAAATAAACAAAATACTGCACAGAGCACACACTAGAAGGTGAAGGGACGACGACGTTTCGGTCCGTCTTGGACCATTCTCAAGTCGATTGTGTCGACACAATCGACTTGAGAATGGTCCAGGACAGACCGAAAGTCGTCGTCCCTTCACCTCCTAGTATGTGGTCTGGTCAACATACTTCAGCCACATTATTGTGATTCCTCGTCTGAATACTGTACATTAAATAGGTATACAGTACTGTAATAAAATTAAGAAAGAGAATGCAAAAATATAGTAGATACAAGTGGTGAAATATACTTTATGTTTAGAGAGATGTCTTTTAATCATGATTACAAAAGGACTCAACACCATGAAAAATGTTATACAGAATACAAGCTTCTTTCTAAAAATTAAAACAATGACGGTAATTTCAAAATCAAAATCCACCAAATGACAAATAAAAGCTTACCTTCATGGAAAGCTCAATTCGAGCTCCTCTTCCACTTGGTTTTGATTTATCTATCTGATAATAGCAAAAACCTGCCGTCTTGGTCATTCTTGCATTCCACTTAATATTCATTACAGGAGGGAGTTTATTTTCAAAGATACAATTATTATAATAATTGTATAATTTTTCTGACAATTGTTCCCGGCTTTTCTTAAAATTTTTAGTATAGACGACGGCCTCAGGATGACATCGACCTAAATGGACATTTGTAGAGAGTGATGCCAGGAAAGATAATGTTGGAGTAACATTGCAATTTCCACCCATTTTGTATCTTCTTGACACTGGTATAAAATTTCCCTCAGTTTTGGGCATGGTCTTACCACAACCCTTTGATTTTGGAGTAACAAGGGGCAAGGAAGGCTGGGTTGGTTTTCTTCTAACTTCATTTACAGAAAAAACTTCATCTGAATCGGAAGAAATGTTAATAGTTGGAGAATCACGCCAAGATGAAGAGCTTGTACTTGTAATAATTTTCTTTGACTTTTCAATCTTTTTATGTGATCTATGATCAGTTGAAATGCTGCCACAATATTTGTAATTCACAGCTGGCTCAGGCACATCATTTTGGGAGAATTTCAGAGTTAGAGGGGGCAGACTGTAGCTATCATCTTCATCGCTGTCATCGTTAATGAAGCTTGACTCGTATTTATCCTGGATTTTGTCGTCTACATAAAGTTTATTCTTTTCCTCTATTTGCTTCTTCACATTTGTTAAATAAAGCTCAAAACTATCATTTTCAGCTTTATTCTCACTTTCACTCGAAGAGAAAGATTCATTAACCAAAGCTCTTTGTTTTTCCTTTGTCAAGATTGGTACATTTTCAGGAGTATCATTATCTTTCAGTATCTTTTTATAATCCTCCTCCTCTTCCGAAGACGTTTCTCTTACTTGACAGAGAAAACTGTCTTCATCTTCACTGTCTCCCTCACTATCAGTTTCAAAGACAATGTGTTTCTTAACATTCTCTTTCACTTCTCTGACTTGATCCTTTTTATTTTCAACTTTGTTTTTCACTGCTCTCTTGAATTTTTGCTGTCTTGTTGAACTTTTCCTAAAGTCTTTAGTAACACTTTTCATAACAGCACCCATATGTTTTCTCTGCTCACCACTATAAATATGAATATTCCCACTTTCACCTGTACTAATTTGTGATATTCTTTTAGATTCAGGATTAGAGGAAGTTTTATACGATTGTATTTCAAGATCTGGTAAGGAGGTTTCAGAGTCAACCGAGACATTTGCTCGATCTTTGTAATTAAAGTGAATCTCATTTTCAGAGTCAGAATCAATAATCCTTCGAACATGCCTTGAATTTTGTGTTCTAGTAATTTTACCTGAACTATTATTGGGACTATCAACTGGGCTGTTTTTCAAGGTGCCTGGAGATGTGGCATCTCTACCAATAGTAAGCACTGTCTTCTCATTTGTTTTATTAGATTTACTTAGCTCCTCAGAGAGTCTAAGATGGAGAGAATCTTCATGGGATATATCAGCACAATCCTGCTTGGATGAACTAATGTTTTTCACGACTACGTTTTGTGCTCTTTGTGGATTAGATATTCTCTCACTGCCATCATCTGAATCTTCATCTGTTAATTCAACCACTCCTCCAATGTTACCACCTCTTCTTAACAAATTTGTGTCATTCCCACTAAAGTTGTCAGAGCTATTAGACACAGAAAGCGATTTTATAACTTTACTAACAGAATAAGAAGCCTTTTTCGATTTTTTGAGACTTTCCCCAAGCCCATCAGCAAGACTTCTCTCAGATCTCAAACATTGATTGCTAATATCTACAAGCTTTGTGGGACTGGATGGATCATCACTATGAATGTTATATTTTTCATGTACAAAACTTGTACCAAAGGAACTATCTTTAAAAGGACTTGAAATTATCCATTTTGCTACTACAGGGCTCTTTGTATTTTCCGTTGGTGTTACTTTATCTAGAATGTCTGGAGCTGCTGCGCAAAGTGGATTTAATTCACACAAAATCTGTGGTTTAGTATACTGATTGACAGGCATACATACAGTCCCCTTCTCTGGGCTAGCAGGATCTAGATTACCTTTATTGCTTTTGTTGCCATTTGCTAATTTCTGAGGTTGTTGTCTCAATGGAGGAGTACTATCCACTATGCTTACATCCTCACTTATGAGTGAATGACCATACATTTCTTGTGACCATAGAACAGCTCTTTGTGTTGATGTATTATAATTCTCCTGGTTCTTTAAAATTACCTTTTTATTTTCATTCAAACCTCTTACTATTTTAGACTCATCTTCAGAGCTTTCCGATATATTTATAGTTTGAATAACATTTTTTGTGGGCTTTCTTTTAAAGTACATTGGAGATGTATCAGGAGTTGGATGGTCAGAGTCTGAACTAGACACAACTTCAGTAGGAACAGAAAGAGTTGATATGTTGGGAAAGACAGGAGGATGAGAGACTTGTACTCGGTTAGAATGTTTATCAATCATTGTACTATTGGCAGCATTTTTAAAATTCACTTTAGATCCATACATTTTTATGTCAGCACTGCATGTGATGATGGTTTCATCATATTTAAATGTTTTATTTTTTATTGGGAATTTGGACATTTTGCTTTCACTCTCCTTTATTATACTTTGAAGATTTTTTTGTTTCCTTACAGCTTCCACATATTTTCGAAAGCCAACTAAAACATTGTTAACTTTAGTTGAGGTTGAAAACAAAGTTTCATTTTGACTTTCACAAGTATAATACAGTTGAGGAGCACACTTGCTTTCAGCTTTAGTCAAATTTGAAGCACTTTGCCCATTTTCTTTTCCATGGCAAAATTCAATAAAACTACCATCATCAATGTCAGTAAAAATACTTTCTCTAGATTCTCTTATGATGTGCCTAGGATTTGGCCCTTTATCTGTGACTGTGGCACCCCTGAATACTTGAGAATGAACTGCAGCCTCTGAACCCTCCAGGTACAGAGGATCATGTATATCAAAACTGTCTGTTTGGAAATCAACAGAATGGTCCTCATCCAAGGTCTGGAGATTTGTAGGAGTATTTCTTATTGATATTCTGGAAAACTGTGGCCTAAAATTTCTATTAGAACTTGAAACAATCTTTTTGTTTTCCTGTCTCTTAAAATTTGAAGTCAATCCATTTTCATGGGAGGGCTTGAGACTTTTGAGAGAAAGTTTATTGGTACCTGCAATGAAATAACAGTGTTAAAAATGGAAACGTGTCAAAATTGTTTCTAATTTGTGCCAATTTTCCAAATTAATATTGTATTTTCATAATACAGAAAATTTATTAAATGATATTTCTCAGCACTTAACAACTATTTTACATGTAAAATAGTTGCATATTATTTTACAAGAACTATGGTTGTAATATATACTTAGGCAGTTCAGTCAAAGGTAGGCACTGAAAAAATGTATGTTTTATGATAACATCTTACAAAACATGTAATACAGCCTTAAATTAATGAAATATTCTTTAAAAATGTCCACTATAAATACATACTAGTATTTTGAAATCTCTGTAGGACAATTTATGAAAGGCATACCCGAGCCTGTAAATCATAATACTGTACATACTCATTACATGGTGAAATGACTACAGTACAAGGAATGCAATGAGCACAGGCTGGAGGTGGTGGTGGTGAAGGATGAAGCTGGCATCAGAGAGAGGTGGTAACAGCTGAAGGAATATGACAGGAGGTCCCACAAGGCTTGGTCCTACAACCATTTCTAATATTGTAAATGACCTACCCAAAGCAGTACAGTATGCATACATGTCTGTTTTCAGGCTACCCAAAGCAGTACAGTATCCATATATATGTCTGTTTGCAGGCAATGCAAAGTAAATGAGGAATGTGAAAAGAGGAGAATTGCAGTATTACAGAAAGTACTCAACAAACTCCAGGAGTGGTTACACACAAATGGACGTTACAAGGTTTAACCTCAAAAACTAAAATAATAAATACAGGAAAGAGAGACATAATACCAGATAGAATTTACATTATAAGAGATAGGCAATTACAGAAATAAGAGAAAAACTTAGAAGTGAATACATGTAGTACCTCCAACAGAAATTGAATTTCTGGTTGCCTTCACCAGTGAGGTGGGGAAAATAAATGTGACCCTGCCCCGTGCTTCTGTGAGGAAGGGGGGGGGGGCCAGCTTCTGGCTCTAGTTCCAAATAGGACTATTGAACTTCATGATTAATGCAACGTAGTAGATAGTACCATCTCTGCATACAGCTTCATAAAAGACATATGACAATGACAATTACATGACAGGCATAAGAGGTTGTATTGGAAACTGAAATATATTGGAGGGGTGACAGGAAGACTTCTGACATGAATGAAAAATGTTCTAATGGATAGAAGAATGAGGGCAGTAATCAGAAGCAATATATCAAGACTGGAGAAATTTTACTAGTGAAGTATCACAGAGTTCAGTTCTTGTACCAGTAATGTTTATTATCTATATGAATGATCTACTAGAAGGAATACAGAATTATATGAACATGTTTGCTGATGATCCTAAGCTACTAGGGAAGATAAGAAACTTGGATGATTGTCATACCCTACAAGATGACCTGGACAAAATAAGTGTATGGAGCAACACTTGGCAAATGGAATTTAATGTAAATAAATGCCATGTTATGGAATAGGAGAAAACAGGCCACACACACAACCTACAAGTTATGTGGAAAATCATTAAAGAACTCTGCCAAAGAAAGATCTAGGGGTGGGTCTGGATAGTAGACTGTCACCAGAACACACAAAGGACATTGTGCAAAGAGCATATGCTATGCTTTCTAACTTCAGAATCACTTTTAAATACAGTACATAGATGGTGAAATCTTAAACTATTCACAATTTTTGAGAGACCAAAATTGGAATATGCAGCAACTGAATGGTGCCCGTATCTCAATAATCACATCAATAAACTGGAAAAGGTGTGCTGGCATGCTACAAAATGGCATCCAAAACTGAAAAACAAGAGCTACAAAAATAGGTTATAAGCATTAAATAAGCTAGAGCTAGAAAATAGAAAGAAACAATATGATCACTACATTCAAAATAGCAACAGGAATCAACAAAATCGATAATGAAGAATTCCTGAAACCTGCAACTTCATGAACAAGAGGTCATAGATATTCAAGCTAAGTAAACAAAGGTGCCAAAAAATTGTTTTGAAAGCTTTCTTTTGCAGTTGTAGATGATACAAACAATTTATGAGAAAGCAGTGGAGGCCAAAAAATCAGTACTGTACTGTAGTTTCATAGCGTCATATGACGAGCACTTGGAAGACGGGACACCACTAGTGTAGCTCTCATCCTGTACTCTCAATGTTGACCTTGGATGTCGAGATGATCATATGTATGAATGTAGCAATGAATTAATGAATCTGTGAATGCATGTACAATGAATGAATGTATAAAATTATATAATAATGAATGGATGTATCAAGTATGAGCCAATAGGCCCATACATGAGTTTAGGAGTACAGTATTTATATTATATAAATTTATCTGAATATTTATATCCTCCCAAACTCATTCATGTATTGACCTATTGGTCCATACAAGCCGTATGGGCCCATACGCCTTGGGCCCATACAAATAGGAGTTGCCTCATACAAGTCAATAGGCTTTCGGCAGATCCTATATTAAAGTGTACAAATGATGACTGATTGACCTGTTACACTTCACTACAACCATATATTTACATATCAGTATACATAATATATACAGTAATTATAATGGAATTTTATACCATGACCACATTGGCATAGTAACATTTGCAACAGTAATTGCATTTGCATACTAAGCAATCACAAAACAATAGAAGTATTTTTTCCGTGCATCGTGGTACAGTACAATTTACTTCATCCATATAGCTATTATACCTACATTAGCATTGCAAGTGTAAAACCCAGATAATAATTAAATTTATAATAATTCATTGTGTCAGGAGACAGCAAGCCAGAGTGTATTCATACACATTTGGCTTTTATTGAGGTTCCCCCTTCCCCACAAGGTCGAATTACTGACCCCGCCCAGCATGCAACCCCACAACAAGTTGACTAACTTTTTAGTCATTTTTAGTCACTGTACACAACATTTGAAAATGGAAAGTTACTAAGCAGTGTCAACTACAATAGGAAGGTTTATGTTAGGCTTTTACTGGTAAGCTTCTAAATTTTTTTAGGTAAATTTGCAGGTACAGTAATTAGTAGAGATCATAAGCAGTAAAGTCTATAGATTTTATATGCAAGAGTATGATCCTGTCCTAAAATTAAATATCGTGCATTTTCCTTCATCTACCCACGTTGAGAAGGAAATATATGCTGTTT
Source organism: Procambarus clarkii (assembly GCF_040958095.1). Classification (NCBI taxonomy): domain Eukaryota; kingdom Metazoa; phylum Arthropoda; class Malacostraca; order Decapoda; family Cambaridae; genus Procambarus; species Procambarus clarkii. The sequence goes on along the minus strand of NC_091154.1, from coordinate 35,089,617 downwards.
CCTGGGTGATCCACGTGGACTCATGCCAAATGGGGTGAGAGGCAAGTCAGCAATATCTAGGGAAAGACGAGTTGAGTTGACATTCCCATGTGGAGTCCCCATTTCATAAATCTGAAAATGAAAGTACAAATATCCTTCGAAAAGTATAGACATCCAAAACTTATTTATTTTAAATAATTATATTAAACTTACCCAAATGATCTTTAATTATTTATGCTATTTTAATCACTAAGTATATCTGATTATTTACCCAATAATCATTGGTGAAATTAACTAAATCAGATTTTTGCCAATAGCCATACAACAATCAATTAAGTGCCTGGAGTAACACATCCCAAATGGAATTTAATGCAAATAAATTCCTTGTTATTGAATGTGGAGTAGGAGATAATAGGCCACAAACAACCTACAAATTATGTAATTGCTAAGTTTAGTTACAGGATGAGAGCTATGCTTGTGATGTTCTGTCTTCCCAGTACTCTGTCACATGAACTGGTACACCAGTTGATCGACAGTTGAGAGGCGGGACCAAAGAGTCAGAGCTCAACCCCCACAAGCACAACTAGGAGAGTACATGACACAAACTACTGATGATTTTGACATCCACCACCTTCTCACTTGTTCGAACCAACTACCACTTTGTTTGCAAAAGAAAGCTTTCTAATATTTGTTCAGCACCTCTGTTTCCTTAGCTGGAATCTATGACCTCTTGTTCGTGAAGTTGCCAATTTCGAGAATTTCATTTCCCTGTCAATTTTGTATATTCCTGTTACTCTCTTGTATGTTGTGATCATATCACCTCTTTTTTTTTTCCTTCTGTCTTCTAGCTTTGGCATATTTAACACCTCTAGTCTCTCTTTGTAGCTCTTTAATTTTCTAAAGCCATTTTGTAGGATGCCTTTGCATCTTTTGTATTTTACTGATATGGTTCTTGAGATATGGGCACCATACAACTGCTGCATATCCAGTTTCAGTCTCACCAAAGTTGTCAACAGTTCCTCTGGTGACAGTCTGCTATCCAGAACAACACCTAGATCTCTCTTACAGTTCCTAAATTCAATTCCACATAATTTGTAGATTGATTGTATGGCCTATTCTCTTCTTTTTCAACATATCATAACATGGCATTTATTCATATTGAACTCCATTTGCCATGTGGTGCTCCATGTACTTATTATGTCTAGGTCATTTTGAAGGGCATAACAATCGTCTAAGTCTCTTATCTTCCCTAGTAGCTTGACATCATCAGCAAACATGTTCATATAATTCTGTTTTCCTTCTGGTAGATCATTTATGTAGATGCTGAACATTACTAATTCAAGAACTGAATCCTGTGGTACTCTGCTAATAACACTTTTTTAGTCGGATACATTGTCTCTGATTACCATCCTCATCTTTCTGGCAGTTAGAAAGTTTTTTATCCATGTCAACGGTCTTCTTGTCGCCCCTTCAGTATGTTCCAGTTTCCAAAACAACCTCTTGGGTGTGACTGTCAAAAGCCTTTTTTTAGGTACAGATAAACAGTCAACCCAACCATCTCTCCAGTAGAATGTCTGTAGTTCTAACAAAAACTAGGTAAATTTGTTACACAGGATCTTCCTGTTTAAAAACTATGTCTACCACTAAAATTCCTTTTCAGAAAATCTCTGGACCAAGAGGTAGTTCCCTTAGATTACAAATGTCACCCCTATTTTAAAGAGGCAGAATGAGCTCGGAAGAAAACTACAATCCAATCAGTTTGACCTTGCATACCTGCAAGCTCATGGAGAAAATCCTAAGGAATGAAATCATCATCTCACCGTGAACAATCTAGTAAAAATCAACACAACACGGTTTTGTAAAAAAAATCAATTCTACCTTACAAACCTGTTCACATTTTTGGAAATGGTAACCAGCTATTCTGACAAAAGACTTTCAATATAGTATACACAGACTTTGTTATAGCTTCTGAAAGACTGGTAAGGAAAGTACCAGCACATGGAAAAAATGATAGAACTAGAATAGATAAAACAATGGTTAAAACAACTGAAGAAAAGGAGCATGTAGTCAGAATCCACCAATCACTGAAGTAGCACAACAAATGGGAGACACATCAAAAGAAAAAAGCCAACCAAATCTTAGGAATAGTCAAACAAACTTTTGACTTCGAGGATATTAAGGTAGTTATTCAACTGTATAAATCTCTGGTGTGCCCTGATTTGGATTATTGCCTACAAGCATGGAGACCTCGTCTTCAAAAAGATATATCTGCCTTGGAGAAAGTTTGACACCTGGTGACAAAAAATCATTCCAAAACTAAGTCAACTCTCATACCAGGAACGGTTGAGGGTTACAGGGTAACAACACTGCAAACCAGACATGACAGGGCAGATCTTATCAAAACTATATAATACAGTACAGAACAATTTGGAGGATATTGGGCCAGACCACTTCCTCAAAAAATCAGATGTAACACGATGAAGGAGCAATGATTTTAAACTCAATGCCACACAACAGGATATAAAACAGGAGACGCTTCCATAGGTTTATAAACCCATGGACCTGCCTACTTGCTGAAACCATAAATGGCAAAATACGTACTGCTGCAATTTCCAGCTCAATAAGGATCCCAGTAGTACAGTCGGGTTCGTTCTCAACTCACAACCAGGAATTCCGGGTTCGAATCCCGGGCAGGACAGAAATGGTTAGGTGGGTTTCCCATCACCTAATGACCCTGTCCACTCAGCAGTAAATAAGAGCCCAGGAATTAGTCAGCTTGTTGTGGGATTTCATCCTTGGGAGGGTCACCAAATCAGCCCTGGGGAAGGGAGGGGGACCTCGATATAATTCTAACATATACTGTACAAAACTGTACAGTACATGTTATAATACATGTACTGTACAAAACTGTACAGTACATGTTATAATACATGTACTGTACAAAACTGTACAGTACATGTTATAATACATGTACTGTACAATATAAATTCTAACATGTACCTCTATGTATAAACTGGCTGCCTGTCCACTGACACAATGAATCATTATATTAAAGTATTATTATAAAATCATCTGAATAAATGGTGGGAGCTTTGTCTTTGTTGAGGCCACTTGAAAGATGGTGTCCCTCAGGTAAATGCAGGAAAATTGTTATGATACCAGTGATCCTACAAGCTGTCATAACAGTTATCATATTACTGTCTCCTACCCATTAAAACACAAATTTTAACTGATCAATTATTCAAAAACAGTCTGTGAAGCTTTACAGTACTTTTAACGCAAGAAGGCATCTTTACATTTACGTTGACATTCTATTAACAAAACTTGACTTTGCTTCAAGCAGTCTCTCTCTCTCTCTCTCTCTCTGTATGACATATGGTAAGTCCCTTCATACACAAGACAGCTTGCCAATAAATTTGAACACTCAACTTAACAAAATACAGTACAGTAGATTTTTAAGAAAATATGAAAATGCACAATAAGAATATTTTTTTTTTTTTTTTTTTTTTTTTTTTTTTTTTGAGATATATACAAGAGTTGTTACATTCTTGTACAGCCACTAGTACGCGTAGCGTTTCGGGCAAGTCCTTAATCCTATGGTCCCTGGAATACGATCCCCTGCCGCGAAGAATCGTTTTTTCATCCAAGTACACATTTTACTGTTGCGTTAAACAGAGGCTACAGTTAAGGAATTGCGCCCAGTAAATCCTCCCCGGCCAGGATACGAACCCATGACATAGCGCTCGCGGAACGCCAGGCGAGTGTCTTACCACTACACCACGGAGACTGCTTAATATTTCATCATAACAATAACATTTCAGGAAAATCTAGTGGCATTATCAGCTTCACTGAGTAATGTCAAAACCTCTGAAATGAACAGAGCAAAAGGTTTTGAGACCAAGTTGATAATTTTTCCAATTTGCTCCCAATCTAAAATGACAATGACAATTTTAGTAAGCAGACGATGAGTCACAATAACGTGGCTTAAGATATGAAGACCAAATCACACACCAGAAAATGACGAGACGACGATGTTTCGGTCTGTCCTGGACCATTATCAAGTCAATTGTGATGAGATGAGGGAGGCACGTGCATTTTAGTATTTTATCGTATTTTTATAAATTTTAGTAACATTCGAACTTAACTTTATCTACCCTAGTCTTCACTTAGCTTAAAATACAAATTAAGTTAGTACTGTAAATGATAATTAGGTACAAAAGGGTCAACTAAGCCACTGTAATATATAGTTTCATGACTTTTTATTTCACGGTTAATGCCAGTGGTGGCCAGTCTTCCCATTTTCAACTTGCTATACTAATAAGACTTCTTAACTTACATGGCCTTCACCTGACCAACCGATCTGGCCTAACTTATTCAGAAATTCCAAAAATGTGCGGATAATTTGCGTTCACAAAGTGTGAAGGAACGTCTCGTCTTGACATTACAGTACTTGTGTGTCCCTGCCTTCTCAAACTTTTGCTTGATGAACTGCACTGTAATTTAAAAACTTTATAACTACTGTATTGTATTTCTTTAAAAGAGAACCTGAAGCAATACTGTATCTTCAACAAAACCTTATAGTATAAAAAGCCTTTTTTTCAGATTCTCATAAATAAATCTGCTTAAATAAATACAGCAGGCTAACTTAGAACATGACATGCTCATACAGTCAACAAATTCAGCTCGTGAACTGTAATTAGTTGAACACAAATGCACTCGCCTGGCTGCGAGTTGAACTAGGAGAGTACATTTAAGTTGAACTAGTTACACGAACTGATTCTATTGACTGTATGACCATGTCATGTTCTAAGTTAGCCTGCTGTATTTATTCAAATGTTGAACCGTGCTCTAATTCCTGGAACAATTATGTAGTGCACACTTCCATCTCTTCAAGACAGATATGGGGTCCATGATAAAACTAATTAAATTCGAAGCTAACAGAAAAGAATTTATTATTTTAAATAATTTTGTTATGGTCCCCAATACATCCAGTATTCAGCTATTGAAATTTACCTGGAAATATTAGTCAAATAACGAGTTCAGTAAGTACACGCACTATATAGTGAAGCAAACCTGCTACTTCAAAATGCCTTGATATACCCTTTATATTTACTTAAATGTTAAGAATGTGTATTACCTTGCTAGGAGGACTTGGTGGAGAGTAACTGGGAGTAACAGTCAGCCAGGACAGGTCCCTACCTGTCACCCTCCGCCGCCACAGTTCAAACACCCATCAACACCGCCGGACATAATCTTTATAATATAAACATTGGACAACTTGAACAGTGAAAAGATAAATACTAACCCAGTAGAGAAGCTTCGCTAATCTAAATATTTAATTTTGTTTAACTATTGTTCATTTTTCTATACTAATAAGATTCCTAAAACGAAAATGATAAAGTTCGAACAAAATCTGTTAAGCCAGCAGGCTTTGATTGTTGCCACTAGCACAACAATCAAAGGTCGAGCAGAGTAGAATTCTGGAATTTATTTTATTACATTTTAAAATAAACAATAATGCAAAGCTATAAAGTAAAATAATCTAAAATATAAAGTAAACATGGTGTGCCTCTGTAACCCTTTCCACTACCGCCCACAGATATGGGTGGAGTGCATAATAAATGACCTAAACTAAACTGTATATACATTAGCTTCTTAAACAAAAATACTTTTTTTTAGACAGTTTCTTAATTTACATGAGGGCCACTATCTCTAGTGGCCTCGTTAGGGGCAGAAAGTCGGCGGCTTATCATAGGTCCGAACCCATACTCATCCTGATGATAGTTTAGTTCATTTATTATGCACCCCATACCCATCTTGTGGGCGGTAGTGGAAAGGGTTACAGAGGCACATAATGGGCTCAGGGACTGAACCCCACAATTCAATTAGCTAAGCAAGTTACAATCTTGATGAGCTAGGTACAAAATTCAGTATAAGTCGTCACATCATCAATGGGTTCGAGATCGATCTCAAGTACAGTTTCTAAATTAAGCAACTGACATATGTGGAGAGCTAGTGTCACAATTAATATGTTTGTCCTGCACACCGCCCCCCATCTAGTGGGCAGCGGTGGATAAGTTACAGTCACTTAGTTACTACCTACAGTTAGTAAACTGGGGATATTTGGCTAAAATTTCTGGTAGCATATATCTGGTATTTGGAAGCAGATCATTTTGAATGAAATATATACACATCGTTGGAATATTCGTTATAGAATTGTCTCTGAATTTACGTATCTTTTCGCACTCCATCACATAGTGACGGAGGGTGTGCGAATAATTTTATTGACACAGTTTACATTTGGTCAGGTCTACATCGGCAGATGATCAGAATTCCCAGAGATACTTGTAACCGAGTCTAAGCCGAGCAGTGGTAACATCTAGAAGTCTATTGATTTTATTGGATGAACCATAGATGTGTGGCTCCTCTTGCATGATAGTATGATGATAGATGGAATTACTGGTGTCGATTTCACTTTGCCTCAGATCTACAAGATCTTGTTGAAATTCTCGGTGTACTGCTGCTCTCAGATTGCTCATTGACAATCCAAGGTTACTAGAAGTCTAAATAAGTCAGTATTTATCTCAACGTCTCCTTTAAAGGCAGATTCTTTGGCTAACTCATCAGCTGTCTCATAAGATGTACAGTGACCACAACACAGCAGTTGCAACATCAGGATCTGCGGGTTGGTACAAGAATTCAACCAACTACGAACCACTTAGTTTGATTAAAGGGAGCAGTAGAGCAACAGAAGTCCACTTACATTGCATCAGGCTTGGATACCCATGTGCATGGGAAATAGGCTTACAGGTTCCGGAAGATGAGAGGAAATGTCAGCACTGGAGAAATGCCCGACAGACCACTGGAACATTATCTAACACAGTGCACAGTTACAAACCCATTAAGATTTCAACTTAGATTCAACAGAGCAGAAGTTGTTAAACACATATGGCAAAATCTTCGGCTGATCAAAATCAAAATAATTTTTGATGAATGGCTGCATATACCTGATTTACCTGAGGGCCACTAACCCTAGTGGCCTCGACGAGGACAGGAAGCCAGCGGCTTGGTGGGTCTTGGTGGGCTCCTGGTGTGCCCTTAGTCATGGTGCCCGGGCGACTGGCTTCTGCTCTGCCGGGAGCGCACTAGATGGCTTTTACATTTTAGTTGGGGCCGATCGAGTATTTGATTTTGCTACCCGGTGTTCTCTGTGTGGGACGGGGCCGGTATATACCACCCTGAGGGACTCCTGGGGCTCCCCAATTACCTGCCTGTCTGTACTCACCTAGTTGTGGTTGCAGGGGTTGAGTTTTGGCTTTGATCCCGCCTCTCAACCGTCAATTAACTGATGTACAGATTCCTGAGCCTACTGGACTCTGTCATATCTACATTTGTAACTGTGTATGGAGTCAGTCTCCACTACATTACTTAATAGTGCATTCCATATACTAACTAGTCTGACACTGAACAAGTTCTTTCTAATTCTATGGCTCATTTGGGTACTATCTTCCACTTGTGTCCCTTTGTGCGTGTACCACCCGAGTTAAATAATCCATCCTTGTCTACCCTGTCAATTCCCCTGAGAATTGTGTATGTGGTGATCATGTCTCCCATAGCTCTTCTGTCTTCCAGCGACGTGAGGTGCAGTTCACGTAGTCTGTCTTTATAACTCATGTCTCTTAGGTTTGGGACTAGCTTAGTGGCATACCTCTGAACTTTTTCCTGCTTCGTCTTGTGCTTGACTAGATACGGGCTCCATGCTGGGGCTGCATACTCCAGGATTAGCCTTACATATGTGGTATACAAGGTTCTCAAGGATTCCTTACACAGGTTTCTGAATGCGGTTCTGATGTTAGCCAGCCTCGCATGGGCCGCTGATGTTATTCTTTTGATGTGGGCTTCAAGAGACAGGTTTGGCGTGATATCAATTCCTAGATCCTGCTCTCTGTCCGTTTCGTGAAGGACTTCATCTCCCATTCGGTATCCAGTGACTGACCTCCTAATTCCTCCTAGTTTCATTACCTTACATTTACTTGGGTTGAACTTTAGTAGCCATTTGTCGGACCATCCCTTCAGTTTGTCTAGATCATCTTGTAGCCTCATACTATCCTCCTCTGTCTTGATCCTCCTCATAATTGTTGCATCATCAGCAAACTTCGAGAGGAACGAGTCAATTCCTTCTGGGAGATCATTTACGTATATCAGAAACAATATAGATCCAAGGACTGATCCCTGTGGGACTCCACTGGTGACTCCCCGCCACTCCGAGACCTCACCCCTCACGGTGACTCGCTGTGTCCTGTTTCTTAGGTACTTCCTTATCCAGTGGAGAACCTTCCCTTTCACTTCTGCCTGCATCACCAGTTTGTGCACTAGTCTCTTATGTGGTACTGTGTCAAAAGCTTTCTGGCAGTCCAGAAATATGCAGTCTGCCCAGCCCTCTCTCTCTTGCCTGATTTTTGTTGCCTGGTCATAGAACTCAATTAAACCTGTTAGACATGATTTGCCATCTCTGAAACCATGCTGGTGTTGTGTTACAAAGTTCATCCGCTCCAGATGTTCCACTAGCTTTTTTCGCACAATCTTCTCCATCATCTTACATGGAATGCAAGTTAGGGACACTGGCCTGTAGTTCAGTGCCTCCTGCCTATCACTCTTCTTGTATATTGGGACTATATTGACCATCTTCCAAATTTTTGGCAGTTCACCTGTTACCAGTGATTTGTTGTACACCATGGAGAGTGGCAGGCACAGAGATTTTGCTCCTTCCTTTAGAATCCATGGTGTCCCCTAGCCATCATGGGGACTGTCCCCCCTGAAATTCCATCCGGGCCTATGGTCTTTGTCACGTCCAAATCTAGCAGATGCTTCCTCACCTCCCCACTGGTTATCATAAACTCCTCTAATGGTGTCTGGTTTGATGTTCCCTCTCTTATCATTGGGACTTCTCCTTGCTATCAGGTGAAGACCTCCTGGACCTCTGTGCGTTTCTTTACCGCGAGACAACTAAAGTTTCTTGTGTTACACGTCATTCGTTTCGCCTATAGGATTTGTGATTAACCCTTTACGGGTACACCATTTTTTATTAACAAACTTAGGTATACACAGCAATGTGCTGCTACCCTACCCTATTCTAAATGCAAGATTACACACTGTAGATAAAAAACTAGCTACAAGTTCATCTAATATTCCCATCTCACAGGATGGTTAGGCTTACATGGAATAAGGGAGAAAATATCAGCCTCAATTCTCGTCTGCACACAAGAAAATACCAGCCTCAATACAAAACAAACCAGCTCTGACTAAAAAGGAGGAGAGAACATGAAATGTAAGGCTAATCTATTAGCCTCCACTAGCAAAATCTGGGTACAGCACAAGAATATCTTCCAATATTCCTGAGTGTATGAAGTAATTACATAGCTCAAAGCACCTCATACTATTTGGTCAGAAGTCACTTATAACAGGGCAATCACAGATATAGTGTTGGAAAGTATGTCCCAGCTCTTGTTCACATAGTTTACAATTGGAATGTTCACCATTGGGTGGGTGGGGGAGGGACTCATTACCTGCAGCCACCTGCCATAGATATGGACATCACCCAGCCTAATTCTGCAATTACACGTCGGGGCGCATCCGATCCCACGATTGTCGTCGCCCCAAAATCATCAACAGTAGCAGTCAGGGGGTTATAGTTGTGGGTGATGGTTTATGTTTATGGGTTGGTGGGGAGGCGGCAGTGATGGTCTGGCGAGGGCAGAGGGCAACGGTGAAGTGTTGGTGGGGGCGGCGACATTAACAGCAGAAACCCTCACAGGAGGGAGCAGGGAGGGTTATGGGAGAGGGGGTGGGGGAGTGAGGGCAGTAAACAAACCCACCAGTGTTGGAGCCGTGACACCCGCCACTACGGCCACGGACACACTACAAGGCCACGGACACACCACAAGGCCACTTTGACCATAACAACACTACAAGGTTTGTATTTGATGAGGGCATCAAGCGTACTGTACATGTATATATACACACATAAATGTGAGGGCACCGATGGAGAGTCGCGGCGCTGTCTCACTTGTTGTGTGCCACTGAGGTTAATGTTGAGTTGATATTTTCTGTTCCATTTAGACTTATAAAGAGTCTCCTAGGCTACAACTGACCTTGCCCAGCATGTAATCAACAACAGTTGTATAACTCACGGGTGCGCGTGTGTGTTGTTAGCATGACAGAAGCATGGCATCTAAGGAGACGTGCGTGAGAAACGGATGCTGGTCCAGGTAATTAACTACCTAAGTGTAGTTACAGGATGAGAGCTACGCTCATGGTGTCCCGTCTTCCCAGCACTCATTGTCAGGTATGACAAAGACTTCCCAGGTATGAGTGGACTGAAGTAATTACTGTGCCTCAGCTCGCCCCGCTGAGTTATGTCAGTTTATCATTAGGAAGAGTTTAAAGGTATTTAGAAGCTATATTAGTACTGATTATAATTGCCATACTTCTAAGAATGAAATAAAGGTACTACAGTACTAGTATATTGAAATACAGGTACTATACTTTATATCTTGAGCTTGCTTAATTGACAGTTATCAACCTATAGAACACCCACATTAATAGCAATACAATAAAATTGTAGTCTCAACTGGTGTTCTACACTTTATGTCTTAAATGCTGTACAGTACTGGACTCCTGGTTGTACTGGAGCAGGTTGGGCATCTGGCTTCTGCTTTGCATGGGGTCAAATTGAACTGGGGTACAGCCAAAACATACACATGTTTCAAGATGAAGGTGGTTTTCTAATTGTTAAAACATTATGTATTATTAGGCTGGGTTAGGTTTTGTTAAGATGAGTTGGATTGGATTAATAGATAGTGGCGCTCAGGTAAATTCACATAACATGTTAACTTATGGGAGTACAATATACATACACCAAATTTCAACTTACAAGTGTGGATAAGTGAACAAATACATCATCATCACTTTTAGATACAAGTGATTGTTTTCCCTCATTGTCATATAAGATTTTTTTTTTTTTTTTTACAGTTCAGATGACTAAAGAATTCATAGATCCTCCACAAGGGAAGGAAGGTGTCCAGTGGTCAAGTCCACAAGTTGGAAGTGGCACTTGTCAAAATCCAGAGGTATCACAATCTGGAGCCAGGGCTCTGGCAGCGTCTGATGTTGACACACCTGACGACAAAGAAGTTTATAGAATAAATGAGGAAGAGACTGTATTTAGTCCAAGTAGTGGCGAGCATACTCCTCAACTCCTGTCATCATCCCTGCCACTCGCTGGCACACCTGTATCTCTTCAGTTGAATTCTCCACTATCATCACTGCACTCCTCATCCCCCTCTCTTCCATCTCCCGTTCCTGGCCTTTCTCCCACACTTTCTTCCCCTCCACCCACATTTCCACCTTCACCACTCCATCCATATCAAAGGAATACACATATTTCAGTTGAGGAGTTTAATGAACGTGCAATGCAAGATAGTGAAAACAATAATGTCGATGAGAACAGCAATGATCAGCAATACGAGCAGTATACAAATTACCACCGCGAGTTCAGCTACCACCAGTTTGTGCCAGACATGTCTGTCAGACCTCGTGATAGAAGACTGCTGAATGAAAGGGATGACACTGATCATGTTCCTGTGAACTTTGAAGACAATATTAGATGTACCAGTAGAAGAAGTAATCGCTTTTCTCATCGAAGAAATTTGTCAGAAGATCAGACTTATTCTGGTACTACTACTTATGCATTTGAAGATAGTTATTCACAGTTACCAAATCTCAATACCCCTCCAGGTAAGCATTTATAGATAATTTTGTTTAACAGTAATGCTGTACCAATTCTGTATCTGAAATTGCATTCTCTATATGTTAGCTAAATATATTGTATCTAATATATGGTATCATTACCCTCAAATAAAACAAAGAATTGGTAAAACAACATATGAATTTATTTACCTGATTTTCCTTCTAAGTTGATTGTGGTATATGTATGGATGTGTATTTATGCATGTATATTTGTGTATGTAATTACCTAAGTGTAGTTACAGAATGAGAGTTGCATGCATGATCTTCTGTCTTCCTAGTACTCATTGTCATATGAGGCTTGAAACTACTGACAGTTTTGGCATCCACCACCACCACCTCACTTGTTGTAACTGTTTCCACTCTGTTTGCAAAAGAGAATTTTGGAATATTTTTTAGGCATCTTTGCTTCCTTAGCTTGAATCTATGCCCTCTTGTTCTTAAAGTTGCAGTTTTCAAGAATTCATCTTTGTTAGTTTTGTCAATCCCTGTTACTTTTTTGTATATAGTGGTCATACCTCCTCCTTTTCTTCTATCTTCTGTGATTAGCAAATTTAACACCTTTAGCCTGTAACACAATGTGACATTGTAATTACCTAAGTGTAGTTACAGGATGAGAGCTACGCTCGTGATGTCCCGTCTTCCCAGCACTCTGTCATATAATGACAACATGTTGTGTTACAGCTTAGAGAATACACATGTACATGACAATTTCTGTCCACAAAACTTCATCCAGATCTGTAGAGGTGGGGGAGCATTTCAATAATACAGAAGGCATTTTCCTCTCAGGATTGTGACATGGGTATACTGGAACAGGAAACTATCTGCTCTTGGGTCTCTGATCTGCCTAATGAGTTCCTCTTCCACCTCCTTCAGAAACTTAAGTACACATTTATCCCAGGCACCTAGGTTATTTAAGACTATTGGCACAAACCTGTAACAATGTCCTAAGCCCCTGTACTTACAGGTTTTTTGGACTTTCCTGAAGGTGGCTGCCCCCACCACCTTCAGATACACTGTGCTGTGGATAGATATCAGTGAATGTCAATGCACACACATGGAGTTCCTGTGATGCTTGGGGTTCTAGGGAATAAATAAATGTGTAGTTTCCTCTATTTTTATGAAACATGCTGCTCCTTACACCTCGGTTTACAATGTAGATGCTGATGTAATAGTGGGTGGGGGCGCATAATGGCCAGGCACTCCAAATATCAGTTTGCAGAGAAACTTTAGGTTAAGTCTCTTTGCCTGGAGAGCAAAGATGAATGGACATTCTGGAAGTCATTTTGGGCTGTACAGGTGTATTAAGTTTTCTCTAGTGTCTCCCTTCTACCACTATGATCCAGCAGGGATATAAGGAAAGACCCTGACTTTGTCTGGGAGAGTGTCATCCTGACCTGGCTGTATCTGGTCCTGTTTTTTGGTAGAGTGGGGAAATTGCCTAAGCATGGCAACTGAGTGCCATGCTCAGAAAGAAGCTTTTTATCTATAATCCCAAATTCTTGCTATTGTCATGGCCAAAGCATCTAAGGGCACTTCTATGTGGGTTTGAAGATTTGCCTACAACAGAGGGAGTTTCCTAAGTACAGTACACCTAATATTCTGTATGGGGGGTAACAGAGTAAAGAAAAACAACAATATGCAAGTACCAAAAGGAAAGTAGTAAAGACTTTAATGCTTGCATCTTAGAGTAGAAATGTGCCAGAGATGAATATAAATAGAATTTTGGCAAGCATTTTTTTCTTTTTCCTATTTCATATTTTATCTAGGAAGTGTTAACAAAAAAAGTAAAAGTAAAAATATTCAAAATCTGAGCAAATCACTTGTTCATAACATTTAGGCCTGCAGTTATGAAAGCTATGGGGTATGATGATGTATGTAATTCCTCAGAAACACCCACTGTAGCTTAGAGATGCTTTTTTCATCGTACTGTATAATTTAATTACCATACCAAATGCAGATGATGAGTCACAATAACGTGGGCTGAAGATATGATGACCAAACCACACATCAGGAGATGGAGAAAAGACAACATTTTGGTCTGTCCTGGACCATTATTAAGTCGTGTGTGGATAATGGTCCAGGGCAGACCAAAACATCGTCATTTCTCCATCTTCTGATGTGCGGTTTGGTCATCATACCATACCAAATCAGACATGTGTTGTAAGACTATTTAAATAGGACTTTCTGTCTTAGTTGCCTATGAACATTAAAATTGTGAAAATAATTATTTTGTAAATGCCTATTTTCTCCATAATTATTTAAATAAATGTTCTGTATTTGTGAAAATTATTATTGACATCTTTATAATCTATTTACTGAATGAATTAGATAGGATGGACAGTCATGTTGTCCATTCATCCCTTTATTTTCTAAACTGGTTTGTCATAAATCAACCATTCTTATATAGGTAAAATTTGCTTCTATAACTTAATTTCATATGAAATCATTTTCCATGAAATTAGCTTACTATTTTATATGTAAAATAGTTTATCTAGTATTTTATGAAAAATAATTCAGCATTTGCTTTTGCAGCTTCAAGCAGAGTATTACCTAGATTACCTAATCATAATGACAGTAGGAATGGGTACTCGGACCATTTACCCTACCATCATCCAAGAGAAGCTGCTCTCTCACACTCTTCGAGTAGATGGCATCCACTTAATTTGAGGGATGGTGGGTGTGAACCTTTGCCGCTTGCACCAGCACCCTCAGAAGATATTACTCAAGGGGCACAAGAGCTTTTAATGAACTTTACTTCAGATACACTACGGAGCAACCATCTGGCAGTACCCGATTCACTCATCTTACACCAAGGGTTAGAATTTTATTGTTTCACTTGGATGAAACATGCTGTGAAAGTGATAGGTGGATGTAGTGAATGAGTTGCTAAAAGGAAGGTATGATATGCAGTTGTGGTAAATTAATTGTTGAATGGAATTTATTCACTGTTGAAGATAAGGCTTTGTCAGAGGCAGTAGTTGAGGAACAAGTCTTATTGCTTATTGACCCTTCTTGGTTGGTTTAGGGTTCCCAGAATGTAGAGTGTCATTGTGCACACGAGGGAAGAGAAGAGGGCTGATGTAACCTTCCCCGAGGTCGAGATAGACAGTGCCTCTTCATCTGGGTTGATTTATTGTTCCTTCCACAGATGATGATGAACTGTCGAAGTTTCAGTCGTCTTGCCTTCCTACTGCTTGGGCCAAGTGAGACAATGTTTTTCATGTTCACACATTTGAATTGAACCTTGATCTCTACAAGTTCAGGCCTTTATCAGATTTTTGCCCATAGTTCAGTCACGTAAATTTGTGCAGGTCTGAGTGATGCTGATGCCGAGTTACACTGCTTACTACTTTTATACTAAATTTGAAAATGTAGGCAAAATAATAAATTGTGTAGGTTGAACAATTTCTCAGGTAGGCCAGTAGAGCGTGCTATGTCCCACACCTCATGTTTATACACAGGTTGAGAACAGTCTTACTGCTATTTAGATGGTGGATCCAATGTCTTTGTTTCTTTGTTCCATGACCCATTTATCTCAGGTTGTTTGAAGTGTCAAGTAGCCTGTGATCTACCCTTGGGGCCTCGATGTTCATAAATTTACAGCTCTACCTACAGTGTTTTCAAATATGTTTTGGGCAGATATTTGGGGTTAGTGGTTTTGGCAGTCCAACAAAGTGCTGGCAGCTTGTTATTTAGTGTACGGTCTGCATTGGATTTAAGTGGCTTTGTGGCGGTTTGCTCGTTAATAATTCCCCCCTTCCTGTGGGTTAAATTCTGTGGCTCTCCTCTGCCTCTGGTGTTCTTTTATTTTGTTTCCCTCTTTTGTTTCTTCTCCATGGTGTACCAAGGAGCTACCATTAGGATCTCTCCCAGAAAACTAGCATTAACTGTAATAAAATGCCTCTTTCTAGTGGCTCTTTGATGGCTCCTTGGAAACTTCCTTTCCATATATCAGGGGGCATCACTTTTCCATTTTCTTGGCAAAATGACCTGAAGTGGTAAGGTTGGTGGTTAATGGAGGAAGGTGCACATCTGGTGTTGCGCAGGTGGAACTAACATTAGAATTGTTCACCACAGAATGGTCTGTGAGTTTCTGGGATTCGCTGTCTTGATTTCTATGGTTGGTTTGCCTTGCTATCAACTGTATTGATTTGCTCCACCTTTCTGGTGGTCTTTTCTTGGTTAGGGTAATTTACTATACATTGCTCCTTGTGCCTCTTTAGATGGGGGGCCAGGTTTTGGCATGTGGTACCTTGTAGGCTTGTATATGATTCTGTAAGGTACTGACATAGCTTAATTTGGGTGGAGTTTGCCAGGCAGCAAGCATCAAGGACCCACCAGAATAATATCATTACATTCAATGCAATTTTTTTAAGATGATACTTAAAGTTGTAAAGTTATTCATGCTAGGATTGTATTGTAATGTAAACTGCTCTGTCTTGTAGTTATAATGACACAGTATTGGTTTTATATAGTTTCAGTAACCCTACTTGGTCAAGAGCTGGCCAAGAGCTACGGCTACTGGCAGACACCTTTGCAAAAACTGAGGAGCGTAAAAGAGTACAGTCTATGGCAGAAACAGTAAACATGAGATCCATAAATATAGAAAACTTTTTTCAACTCTGCACTGAACTCTTTTCTGTAAGTATTATTTCTCATTTACAGTTAATTTTTGCAAAATTAATGAGAGTTGGCTTTTATAAATGTTATTGCTGTATAATAATTTTCATTGTTGGGGGATAAGAAGCCTGCATTTATGCTTGTATGAAAGTCCCATCCTGGGTAGAACTATTGACTTTCCCAGAATGCAACCCAAAGCAGTTGCCTAACTCCCACGTACCTGTTTACTGCTAGGTGAAGAGAGGCATCAAGTGAAAAGAAATGTGCCCAACCATTTTTGTCCTGCTTGGAGATTGAATCAGAGATCTCTGACTGTGAACAAAAATGTAGACCACTGAACAATAAGTCCCTCCCCCAACTAGGCTATGTTCCATAGTAATTAAATACAAGATAGTATTGATAAACACTTCCATTTAAAAAAACATTAATTTAGTCTGAAGCTACAACAACTGAGTAAATAGTTACATTAATAAACTATTGCTAATGAAACTTTTCTCTTGTAAAAGAGGCATAATTTGATTATTTGCTATTTTTCTGGGGGGGAGCCCTGTCGGCTCCCCGAAGCTTACTAGACTGATATGCTAATATCCGACTTTGGCATCAGTCATGTGTATGGAGTTCTGTGGGCCTACCGGGAACCATGAGCCAGAACCTGGCCCCTTCAGAGAGGCATGGGGAGCAATGGCCTATAGAAATCCCTGTGTGGTTGGAAGCATTCTATGTCTGCCATCGACTGGGTCAAGTACCCAGAAAGGTAAGCTTCCCAAAATAAACCCCTATTCTGGTGAAATTATTGCTACCAAAAGCTAAAAAAGTGGATAGAACTTCCCTAAAAGAAATGAGCAAATGATCATGACGTCACACGTCGCCGCGCCACTGTCTGCACAGCTTCCCCTTCCCCGGGAGGAGGAAGGAGGAGCCCTAGACCCCTCACGCCGGCTATCCACCCATCAGTTCTGAGGCTGGATGTCAAAACATATGAAAAAAATGCAGACAGGGGGAGGTAGGGATGCTGGGAAGCCTCCGGGTCTCACCCAGAAAATGGCGTTTCATTACATTCAACACTGGTTTTCTGGGGGATGCCTGGTCGGCTCCCTGGAGCTAACTACCCACAGAGGAAAATCTTAGGGACTTACCTGGGAGGCGGTCATTGCTCACTCCACAACTCGAAGGCGAGACAACTGGCTGCAACTGCCAACCCAAAACGACACAGGCCCGACTAGGCCCAGGGACATGCATCGTCCCAGCTACCGAAGAAGGGACAGGAGGAAAAGGAAGGACCGCCAAAAACCCCACACTGTCCCCAAGAAGAAGCACGCAGGTGGGACACCATCAACGAAGCCACCCGACCACCAACAGAATATGAGAGACTCGAGGCAGACCCGAACCAGCCCCGCCACGGGCCAATCGAGCTTAGGAAGAAGCGGAGCCGCGGGAAGATCTCGGGTGCGACCATGGAGCCAGCAGAGCCGGAAACCCAAGCCAGCAAAGGAGGAGATGGAACATCTGCCATACAGAAAACCATCCCAACGCCGGCGAGCCCGCCAGGAGATCGGAGACGACAGTCCCGACATGCAATTCTAAAGAAGGGAAACCGAGAGACCGTGAAAACGCCAACAGGCCAGGAAAGCCAGGAAACCAGAAACCTGGCAATAGGAGAACCAAAATTCACAAACAAAACACACAACCCTGTGTAGGATAAAATGAGAAAACAGAAAACACATGAAAAGACCAGAAGAAAAAGCCCCAGTACCAATGGTCAGGGACAAGAGCGTAGAAGGAAGATGAGGGATAAAGAAGGCAAGTAGCAAAATGGGAATGAAAGGGACATGACCAGCAACACACAGAGCCGCTGGTAACATCCCAACAAACCAGGCCAACAACACAGTTGTGTGACACATCCCAACCCAAGACGAAAAGGAAAAAAGGTACAAAGGTACGCCACCTGACCAGTACCCGAACCAAGGAGTACGAGCTACAAGGATATGATCACCAGATTTAAGATTCCCAAAGGAAGTGATAAGGTAGAGAAAGCCCGACTACGGGACCCCAGGGGCACATGCACCAGGGGGACACCGGTGGAATGAGAGCCCAAACGAGCCAAAGAGACATGGGGAAAAAAAATTGCAGTGTCAGAATAGTAAACAAGCAGAATGCATGAGGAAGCGATGTGGTGGAGGATGACACCACACACAGCTGCAAGCGTAGATAAGATAGAGCCCAGCAGGCTCAGGAACCTGAACATGAGTGAATGACAGGCGAGAAGCGGGACCAAAAAGCCAGAGCTCAACTCCCGCAAACACAACTAGGGAAGGACAACTAGGTAAGTACCGTACAGAGAATCCAATGTATATGGAAGGGCTAAGCCAGGCACTGCAAGATGTGCAAGGAATGAGTAACCCAGAGAAGGCCATGAAAAACAGGGCTGTGACCTCCCTTGCAACCATTAACCCAGATGAACAAGTAAGGCCCCAGGAAGAAGCACGGAAGAACCAAACAAAAATCCACAACCA
Organism: Procambarus clarkii; assembly: GCF_040958095.1. NCBI lineage: Eukaryota > Metazoa > Arthropoda > Malacostraca > Decapoda > Cambaridae > Procambarus > Procambarus clarkii. The sequence continues at coordinate 35,070,697 of NC_091154.1, read as the reverse complement.
AACCCCAACAAGCATCCACAGCATAAAAACTGCAGCAAAATGTCACCTCAGAACATCCAGACAGGAACACGGATGGGGCCTCGTAGCCTGGTGGATAGCGCGCAGGACTCGTAATTCTGTGACGCGGGTTTGATTCCCGCACGAGGCAGAAACAAATGGGCAAAGTTTCTTTCACCCTAAGTGCCCCTGTTACCTAGCAGTAAATAGGTACCTGGGAGTTAGTCAGCTGTCACGGGCTGCTTCCTGGGGTGTGTGTGTGTGTGTGGTGTGGGGAAAAAAAAAAAAAAAAAAAAAAGTAGTTAGTAAACAGTTCATTGACAGTTGAGAGGCGGGCCGAAAGAGCAAAGCTCAACCCCCGGAAAACACAACTAGTAAACAACTAGTAAACACTTACCCCATAACATATACCCCCACCACTGTACTATGTAACCTGGTGGAGGTAGGGCACCTATCTAGACTCAAGCATGGGCTGGACATGCATAAGAGTGAGACTGGATGGGTATAAATAGGAGCCGCCTTGTATGGCCAAAAGGGCCTGCTGCAGTCACCTGTGTTCAGATGTTCGTATATTCGTATCCAAAAATCACCAACCAGCACCTAGCGAAAAAGAAGCCAGACTGCAGAAACTCGCCTGCAGAACGTAGGCACGAATGTGTCACGACACAAAATAGCCGGGAAGATTCCGGGAGCACTGCCAGTGGAAGAAGGCAGAGCCGCACATGCAGGAGAAGAGTAGGGTAGAGGTGAAGGAGGAACCCCACACCCATACGCAGGGAAAACCCACAGAAGGCAAAGTCGCACCCGAGACCAAAAGTCATGCAGAGCCCCAAGAAGAGGAGGAACATGACTGTGAAGGCCCGTCCCAAGAAGAAGGGTGGAGAAACGTACCCACCGACAGGATGGACCCAACGGATCCAAGGGACAAGGAATCAATCGATCCCGGGGAGGGGCCGACTCCCAAAAATATGTATGGAGAGGGGAGGGGGGGGGGGAGAAAAAAACCCCACTCCTCATAACCACAAGCCCCACCCAGAGGTTAGAAAAACTCAGGCGAGGTCCAAACATCAGCACCTCACCAGCCCCCGGGAACCCACAAGGCAGGTCCCTGGGCCGAGGCGTTCACGCAAATCCCCAGCTTCAAAAGAAAAGCCCGAGCAACCGGACAAGTACTAAGGAAGGGAGCCACTGGCAGACTCATACAACACGGCTGGAGGAACAGGCTCGAATGCTTCTGTCGCTACCCCAGAAGGGATAAATCCCTGAGACCACCCGAGTCTCAAGACCAGTGAAGCCCCGCCCCGACCCTCGAACCCACAAACAGTAAGGAACCGGATGCAGGGAAGAGCATAACAGGGGAAAGACAAGGGGGCATGGAAGGAACAAAACCGAAGTGTCCAACACCCCCAAGCCCCTTCACACCAACCAAAACGGGGCAGCCCCGGGCTCCCGGGAAACAAACAACCGAGCGCGTTGCACCACCGAAACTCAACTTGCAACGCCCGTGCTGCCTGCACCCGCATAGTCAGCATAAGACTGGGTAATCAAGCCACAAACAAGCAACAAAATTTGCAGGGGTCCAGGCTGAAGATGCCACCGACCCCACAGGCAGCAGACGGAGGCAAAACAGTGAGAGTCACCCTGAGACAAGGGAACAGAGCAACCCTCGAACTCGCACAAAGCGAGGGGGGACTCCGGGGCCACATCCATCGGACCCATGCACTCCCTTGGGGTTTCCCAGGGTCCTGAGTGTTTACCTACAGGGACTCACGCCCAGGCAGGGTACTGCTAACCGGCGCCAAAGTCTACCAAACAACCTTCTAAGAACTGAACCCCCGGGAAATGTACACTCACGGAGACCTAGCAGGGGGAACCACCGGAAGAAGGAAGAGTATTCAGTACACAGGGGGCAAGAAACAAGGCAGACCCCCCACCAGGCAGACAAACAAAAAGAAAAAGAAAACTCCGCAAGAGGACAACATACCCAGGCGGAACAGAGCCGGCTGCTATGATTGGTGAAAAGCTGCGTAATACCCTGCGCCCCTACCAGTGCAAACTGCCCCCTACCCCAAGGCGAACAAGGGAGACAGAACACCCTAGCACACAAAGGGCAGCTGAAAATCAAGCAGTAAACAGCCTAGCAGGGGCAGAACCCAAGGAACTTGTGGAAGGTGGCCCCAAGCCCCAAGGGCAGTACTTACAGGGCACCTAGGGAAGGAAACCCTAGGTGCATGCAGCCTGAGTATTGGAGAATCACTCCAGGCACACACACCACCTAGAAGACAGTCACCGCACACTAGGTACAGTGCTGAAACAACCACTGGAGCCAGAGCACACAACCTCAGCCTCTAGCATCAGCCTTAGAACTGACGGATGGATAGCCGGCGTGAGGGGGGTCTGGGGCTCCCCCTTCCCCCTCCAGGGAAGGGGGAAGCTGTGCAAACAGTGGCGTGACAACGTGTGACATCATGATCGTTTGCTCATTTCTTTTAGGGGAGTTCTATCCACTTGTTTAGCTTTTGGTAGCAATAATTTCACCAGAATAGGGGTTTGTTTTGGGATGCTTACCTTTCTGGGTGCCTGACCCAATCGATGGCAGACATAGAATGCTTCCAACCACACGGGGGTTTCTATAGGCCATTACTTTCCCCATGGCTCTCTGAGGGGGGGCCAGGTTCCGGCTCGTGGTCCCCAGTAGGCCCACAGAACTCCATTCATATGACTAATGCCAAAGTCTGACATTAGCATATCAGCCTAGTAAGCTCTGGGGAGCCTCCGGGTCTCGCCCAGAAAATGGCGTTTCATTACATTCAACGTTGGTTTTTTGCATATGTTTCCTTAGCTAGAAAATATGCTCATGTTATTGTTTCATTACTTTGTTCAATTTAAATAGGATTTACTCCTGTAGCTTAGTACAATATGTAGTGGGACGTTTAAAATAACCAGTGGTTATTTTAGACCAGACTCTATTCTTTGGACATTCTCTTATTTTATATTGTATATACTGTAGTATAAACATACTGTATTAGTTTATGAACAACCTTCTTTAAAACATTAGACATTTGGGTTATTGCACATGTTGAGAAAAAAAACGACAGATATAAATACAGTAGCTAAGATTTAATGTTTTATGTACAATTTTCAGGATGGGATTACTTCAGAGCGAATTGTTGCCTTGTTTACATTTGTGGGTGATGTTGCTGTCCATCAGGTGCGACTACGAGGAGAGGAGTTTCTTCAGCTATTAATGAAATGGTCACTAAAGTATTTAGTTGACAATGTTTGTAGATGGGTACAAGAGGCAGGTGGTTGGGTAAGCACCTTTGAATTATATATCTGTTTTTATCTTTGATGCCTATATTTCCATTGGGAATTTCCAGTTCTGGGGTGGCCACACAGAAATACCATCAGATATTTAAAATACTTTAATGTTTTATTGAAAGACTTGAGGGAACATTTACCTAGCTTTCTCAGTATTATTTTTTTGATACAATACTCAAAGCTTTTTTATTTTATTGTAATTCTGTAGTAGATTGCAAGTGTGCCTGAAAAATCAGGCTTTGAGTGATAATGACGAGGTCCTCAACGAACATGACACTTGGATGCTTCTGAACACAAGCTCATAGAATGCCCTATATTATTGGAATTCTCAGTATTCAAGTCAAGGTGACATTCCACATGAGTACAGAGTGCTCATGTGGAATGCTGCTGTGATCTTTCATAGCAGGGATCTTTTCAAATATTCCTGCTTGATATTGGTGTTTTTCCTTCCTATCCTGCTTTGCTTTTCCTGTGTTTCAAGATGGCTCTTTTTGAGGCAAGAAGTGTATAGAGCTAAGCATGGAGGTGCTGCTGGCTGGTTTGGAAAGGTATTCCTGTAGGTTAATTTGTAGTTAACTATAGCCTTAACTTGGCAGTTATGTTATGAACAAACCCATGTAGGTCTATCTTGACAGGATTGCTCATTTTCTAGTGACATCTTGGCACTTTTAAATGACCCTTTAGGGTCAGTTTAAAAAATGTTCTCATTGGCACTATTGCAGTGTCATAATGCCTGACTGTATATGATCCTGTCCAACAAACTGTGAATCATACCCAAGGAAATGGTAAAAATAATCAGCTTAGAAAGGCATTTTTCACAAAACTCAAAGCCAGATTTCATCTACCTCTTCCACTACTGTTAAACCATTATGATGATCTAAAACCATTTAGCAATTAATTGAGGCCATCAGATCCCAGTAGCAGTCTCCTGCAGCTGACAATTATGCCAAAACCTGAGGGTTCATTTCTTTATGCGTATTGTACTCAATTATCCAAGTTTCCAGGGAAATGCTGCCTTAGCATCTTCATAAAGTGCATTTCTTGGTCCCTGTTAGGAGTCTGGATTTACCACCTCTTAACAAATTTAAGCACCATTGGTGCAGTGATCAGTGTACCAGTGCTGTTGAAGGGGAGACCTTTGATGGCCTGGGTTTGAATCCTCTGAGGGGTCATAGTTAAAGTTTTATACGTGTTAGTCATAGTTAAAGACAGGCCGACAAAGATGGACAAATGGGGAGACAAAGATAGACGGACAGAGCACATCTGGGGTACCCTTTCTAATGTTTATATATTTTTGTGTGTTGGTATAGAAACCTGAAGAAATAGAACCACAGGTGGCCTTGCCTCTTGTAAAAATAAAATAATTTTTTTTTTTTTTGTGTTAAAGTAAGTGAAAAAGTTTGAAGTTAATTTTTGTAGTCCCAAATTACTCTCTCCTTACATATTCCCATTTGCGGATGTAAATGATGTCATAAGAAGATGAGAAACTAGGTATTTGATCATAAATCTTTACTTCAAAAGTGTTGTGAAAAAGCATTTGTATGTAGAATTTTTGTATATTTTCACCTTTTCATCTTTTCTTTTTTATTAAATGTGTATGATATTTGGCAGGTGGCTGTGCTTGGGCAAGGAGCAAACATGGTATACCGGGCTGCTGTTTGTGCGTTCTGTATAGTTGGCTCATTAGCAGCTGGTTTGTTCATATACAAAACATTAAAAGATTGGTGACATTGGTGAAAAATAGGTTGTAATATTCATGTATTCCTCTTTTCTATCAACAGCAACTTAAAATATTTGTCTTTTTTCAATTTTGAAATGTCAAAATACTGTAGTAAATTAACCATAAATTGTACAGTCATCTTCACTTAGTATCATAAGTAAAAGAAGTACTTTAGAGCTTCTGACTTTGAAAGTTAGTTTTTTTTATTCCACTTTAACATAGCTATTTATGTAAACCAATATGCAGTTAATTTAATACTAAATAAATTGTAATGTCATTTTTTCAAATGTAGGTAACTTGTATTAAAAGAACATGAGCTTTAATTAGTAGTTTAATTTTTAAAGAGAAATTTGTTTTTAAATTCCTACAGAATTACAATTTGATCTTGAACCCCTCTGCATTTTTATTTTTTTGGACAAACATGGTTGTTAAGGATTTATTGAGAAGGCTGGTGTGAATTATTTACCATCATTCAAATTTTTAAAAAAGCTGTTTGGAATGGGCCTGAAACAAATAAACTTGAAACTTTTCATACAAGTTATAAAGGTTAGGCTACTCTAACTTTATTAGGTATCCCCCAGTAAGGTGATCCCTTAGGGTTTACCTTATTTACTGAATTTGTCCTGCCCTTTTATTTCTGGGTGATAATTTGAGAATGCAATTTTTCATTGGCTTTAATATTCTGTAGTTATATATACTACAATATTATAAAAAAGAAACTTCTAATGAAATTGTGCAGTGTATCCCTCAGATGTCTGCCTTTGGAATATTATGTAATTAGGAGACCTTCAGTGATGATGTGATAATGAATAAGTGAAGCTTCACCAAATTTTTTATTTTTTATTTATATATTTCTTACATTCTTATACAGCCACTAGCACGCATAGCGTTTCAGGCAAGTCCTTAATCCTATGTTCACGGAATACAACCTGCTAAATTGTTTAACAACCAGGTAGCCATTTTACTGTTGGGTAAACAAAAGCTACAGGCAAGGATTTGCACCCAGTAAATCCTACCCAGCCAGGATACAATACCCAGGACAAAGCGCTCGCGAAACGCCAGGCGAGTGTCTTACCACTACACCACAGGGACTATGTATTACACATTTACTTATACTAGATGATGTGCTATATAGTTTCACTTAAAAATATGAGCAAGACATTTTTCATATTTTCAATAAATTTCACATTTTCAGTTTTCAAACATTAAAAATTTATTTAATGAAACTTCAGGTAATTTGTATAACACCTGAAAAAATAACATTCCTTTAAGTATACCTGTGTATTCTTAGTAGATACAGTATGATTTTGGAATTAAATTTGATAAGTTCTGACCACTTTGAGACTTGAAATAATATATTGTGGCAAGTTTATAATATTTTAAGTAGTTATTCAAGAACTCACATTTTCTGTTTTCTACCCAATATAGTTTAATATTGTATACAGTAGGTGGATGAATAGAGTGATGAAGAAGCCTTAGTTTTTTCAGAGATTATTTGTATAAATGTACAATACTGAGATGGGAGGCCATGTATACCTTGTTTGTTTTCCTTCTAAAATTTGTTTTTGAATCTTAGCTAGTATATGTAGAGGTGTGGTGAGGCACCTTCCTGTTCAACTGTGTACCTGTTTAATTACATCTATCACTTGCTATTCAAGGAGGGTGACCCTAAGTATGCCGATAATATTGTACATGTCTATTTATACTATTCGATATTAGTTGATACAAAGTCTTCCAGGCTTGGAGCCTTCTTATAATAATTGCTTATTATTATTATTAGTAATGGTAATGTCTTCTCACAGACATAATAACAGAATAAAAACCCACACTTGTGTATTTGTGAAATTTATGTAAGGAATTTACACACTTTCACACACACCTGAGTGCTTTATCAAGGCCGGAGTGTGTGATTAGGACGAGACTCGCATCTTAACATCTAACGAGGCTGCTATCCTGGGTCTAATCTTCTTATCCTTCTTGACTGCCTGACCATGTCACCTCTATTCCTGACAGCTGATGTACCTGTGGTAATGTCTTCTACAGAAATATGGTCATGTTTCCTTTCTGTAATCCTGCTATTCTAGGAACTGAAGTTGTTATTAATAAAGATGTTCATCAGGATGATCTGGATTATTAGTAGTAAACTGTTACCACTACAGTATGTACAACATATATTCAGGGGAGAAATTCTATAATAGGAACAGGGCTTAACCGTTCTGGGTGGTTCTCTAGCATCATAATCGGGCAATATATTAATTATAATTACTGGCCAATAAATATATAAATTACTACAATTGACCAGGTACAACACTTTCCTGGTTTGTCGAGCTCGTCAGTTGGGCGGAGACTTTGTGGTCTTATGTCACGAAGCTCAAGATGTGTGCACATGCCGATTGTTAACGAGAGGTGGTGCGTGTTAGCGTCTAGACGTACATGTGCACAATGGCGTTGTGTGGGATCTCATTATCCCGACTACTGTGGACACAACCATCAGCAAGCATGGTTCTGAATTCGTCATTATCGACTTATGGAAGTAGAGGTGTGATTTGTTTGTCATTTAATTTAGCCCAGGAGAATAATTTCTTATATTTAACCTTAAGACCGGAGGTTTTATGATTTCACGAGAAATATTGTCCATAAATAGCGGATTTGCTGACGTGGCAACATCCCATTTTTTCTGTCACTAAAATTAGTTCCTTTAATGGTTCTCGTATGATTATTAGTGGGTTAGTAAGATTAGTATGTTCCTAACATAATCGTTTTGGCTTGGTATGTTAGGGGTTAGTAATTTTGTGTCGGTATTTCCGACATTTAACACTGCAATAAAAAAGTAAAATGTAAACATTTTGCATATCAAGTTTTGGCTAATAAATAAATGAAAACTGTCTGTTACAAAAGTATTTCAACAACACCATGAATGTATTCAGATCATTACCAAGATAAGTTGATATTAGAGATGAAGGAATAGCAAGATTAGGACAATCCAACAAATACTCAACTGTAAGTAGGAAAAGCCAGGAGTGGCATGCGGTCTGGTCTGCCTTCTTTCTAAATAGTAGCACCATAAATGACCAAATGTGGATGTATTTACCTGTTGTTTGGAGGTAAGGAAGCTTGAATTACAAGAACATCTATTACAAGTGTTTTGCTTTTTATTTGGCAAGTTTTAAGAATGTGAAAGTGCTTGTTTATTAATTATTAAGGATAACATAAAACTTAAATTGGCCAAAAAATTTATATATATATATATATATATATATATATATATATATATATATATATATATATATATATATATATATATATATATATATATATATATATATATATATATATATATATACATATACATATATACATACAGTGGTACCTCCCATAACGAATTTAATCCGTTCCATGTTCGTCATGTGAAACGGACGTCATACAAAACGAGTGTCCCCCATGTAACCAGTGTGATGCACTGTGTTTATTGTGAAATTTCCCTAGTGTGCATGACATCAAATGTTCCCCAAAATATAATTTTTCTTTGTAAAATGATAAATTACCGTCCCTGAACATGTCTATGTAAAAATAATTACCAAATTCCACTTACTTTGGCTGTGAGGGCGTGGACAAGGTGCGCTGTGACGTCATCAGGGGCTGGTCGCCCGTGTGTGAAGCTCCCAGACACGGTCGCGCAGGCCATTCAAGCACCGCGTGTTGCCACAAATATATTTTCAAATATTTTTCCTATGCATTTCCAATGCGGTTTTATTTGTTTCTTTTATCGTATATGATGCATATTTGTGACCTTTACAATATGTATACAGTAGAATGTTCATAATTTTCCATGAAACTGTGATACATGTGTCAGTAATGTGTCCACAATAAATGTTTATTGTCACAATATTACGTGGTAAAAATGCACTAATATTACAATATGTACAGTTTCACATACTATTTACACAGTAACACACTGTATTACACACTCAGTACTTTGGAGGTGCGTAATAGTCAACGAAGTAGTCCATGGTACACAGCGCGACTTTGCTCTCCTTGCACCAGCTACAGATAGATTTTTGTTTCCTGTTTCATCGTTCTGTGTGCTTGCAAATAATGCACTCGCGTGCACCCTTGGCTTTAGTACTTGTAGGTGGTATGTAGCCAAGCTTGTAAAGCATAAGGTAGTATTGAAACGATTATAGGAAAAGCTCAATTTGTAAGGTAGTCTTGAAAAGATCGCTTTGTAAGGTCCCACACAGGAAGAGATTCAGCTAGCCTCAAAGAGTGTCCATCAGTCAGGAAAAGATTCAGGTATTCTTAAAAATATCAATGAACACCACCACCATGGAAGCCGCTAACACTGTTCATCTATGCTACTTGTATCAGATGCATCATCACTGAACGCAGAAAACGATTCATCTATGTATCATCTATATACATTAGAGATGGCAAGGGTGGGGCTCAGAGCTACACCTGGATACGCTCGCTGTATCATCCTCATAGGTGCTGTATCACAGGCATCCGACCGTTGTGTTAAGCCCTTATTGCGCCTAGCTTCACCAATGTTATGACCCTTATGTTCTTCAAACAATAGGGTCTGAATTGCACTGACTGAGTACAGTCTTTCAACACCGTGTGGGACAGGTGTTTGAGAGCCAGAGGCATGTGTGCTACAAATGGTTGCTCACGCACTACTAACCCAGCCAGCAGCCCTTGTCTTTCATATTCGTTATAGCAAAAGGTTCGTTCAGTGTTTGTTGGGTAGGCTGCTCCATTATGACAATCTTTCTTTGTTTCAAATGTGTTCCATTTGTTTTGTATTTATCACTTACGTCTCAATAATGGAGCAGCCTACCCGACAAACACTGAACGAACCTTTATGACATTTGTCCATTTTTCAAATTGTTTCAACAGGTCTTTTATTTTTCGTTTTTTTTTTTTTTTTTTTTTTTAAGAAACATGGAGCAGTCGACCTGTAGACCACCGAACGAACATTTTTGACATTTGTACTGGTTTTCAAAATTCTTCATATTTTTTATTATTTACGTTTTTTGTATGTAAGAAACATGGAGCAGCCTACCTGCCGACCACCGAACGAACTTTTTTGACATTTGTTGTATATCAGATATTTCATTTCTTTTTTCCTACAAAAACGTCAATGCTTTGCAACATCTCAGCAGTCACCCTTTTATATCCCAGCATCATTAGCATCTTTAAACAAGAACAACATAATTTATGTGCATCGTCGGAGGCGTCTAAGAATGTGCAAGCAGCAGCGCGACCCCACCATGTGGTGTTGACGTTACTCAAACCAGCGTTCGTCATACGGGACGATTTGACGCCGATCGGGCCGTTCGTTACCCAAAATATTCGTCTTTTGGGGCAATCGTTATGCGAGGTACCACTGTATATATATATATATATATATATATATATATATATATATATATATATATATATATATATATATATATATATATATATATTTATTTATTATGGAGAATATAATAAATAAATAAATAAAAGGAGTTGATAAGAAAAAATATATGAGAATTATTCTGATAATTTCCAAATAAAGTTATTGGAAAAATGAACTATGCAAGCAGGAGGGATGGATGGATGGAGTAGCAAAAAAGGAAGTGTAAACAAAATTGATGGTGAAGTGGCGATAAGGAAGATGTACAGTATTGTGGAGTCACAGATACAAGAGGTTTCATATTAATATGTTACATAGTCTTCCCAGCTTGGCACCTTCTTTTGAAAATTATTTACTTACTTCATATTAATATGAGAAGTGGTGTTTATGGTACTGTATTGCACAATACAGTGATACCTTGGTTTTCAAATTTAATCTGTTCACAGACGGGTCGTTAGCCGAAAATTCACAACCCGAAATGAATTTTCCTATAAGAAATAATGTAAATTGAATTAATCCGTTCCACACTCCCAAAAATATTAACTTCAAAATACATTTCATACATAATACATACACACAAATATTTTATACTATAGTGGTTACAAGCTATAGCTTACCTTTATTCATGACTCTTGTTGGCATATAGAAAGAAGATGGTGAGGAGGGGTGGGAGGAGAGGTGTTAGTGTTTGGAAGGGAAGTCCCCTTCCATTTTAACATCAGGCAGTGATGACTTCTGTGGGGTACTCTCTCCTACATTTTGCAGGCATACCACTAGGACCTAGTTGTGGCTCACAACTTGTTTTAATAAGAATCTGTCTAAAGACATTTGTTTTCCCCACATTTTATCACTTGTCTATATGAACAAATCCACAAGGGCCATGACAAGGATTCGAATGTACGTCTGTGAGGATCCCAAACGCTGCCTTAATGAATTGAGCTACGACATGGTAAAAGAATTGGAACCAGGAAATCATTCTGCTTTACCGACGGATCCTGCAGTCTCTCCGAGACACAAACCAGGGTTTTATGCAATTCCCCCCATGCACTCGAGCTATGTCAAAAGGCTGTTCTACCTCTTCGCCCTTGCTTCATTACACACAGAAATCACAATAGCGTAATGCATCAAATGAACACATCCACAAGGGTGGATTTTCGGCTTACGACTCGTCTGGGAACAGATTAAATTCAAAAACCAAGTGATCACTTGTACATATTGTGAAACCCTTGTGGATTTGTTCATTTGATGCATCACGCTATTGTGATTTCTGTGTGTAACTTGTCTGTAGTGAGACATCACATTGTCATTAAAAATGTCAATGCAATGGCCTGCTACAGCTTTATCTGGGTGAGTTTTTTCAACAAAACTTTGGAGGTCTTCCCTTACTTCACACATTTTCTTAATGAGGAAGGGATATCCTCTACTGCCTCTACTCATAACTATTTTCTTAGGTTGAACCTTACCACTAACTTTCTTGGGACCAATGGCATATAATAATTACTTTTATGTTCAAAAACCAAAAAGCAGAAAAAATAAATTTTTTTACAAAGAATTCAAGCACGATTGTTACTAAGCGGGAGGCACTGGTTGAAATGCGGTTGCCCGTTCCACCAGGAACCACGCGCTCGGTCGACCCATACATGTATCAACAAAGTTACAAGGCGAGGCAAAGTTTGTAACCCGATTCAAATTTTCCAAAGTAATTGAGTTCGTAATCAAAAAAATTTGTAAAGAGGGACATTCGCTACCCGAGGTTCCACTGTATAGTGTAAATTTAAATGTTTCATAATTTTATGCATAAATATATTTGTTTGCACTATCTGCATTCAATATCGTCATGGTAACAGTTATGAAGGAATGTTGTAAACAATGTCTTTTTGTTTGGATGACATAATTTTTATAATTATGAGAGAGGTAATTTAATCCAATTTTTTATACGAATGAAATTTATCAAATGCATTCCATCCATTTACTGTACAGTAAATATACAGTACAGTACTTATATTATTGATATTTTGTTACCTTGTGGTGTAGGTTTTCAGAACTGCAAAATTTGTATAGAAAATACAAAGATGTGGAAAAATTGGAATGCTAATTTGTTGTGGGAACATTGGTATGTAGGAGGTGAAATGGATACTTTTTTCTTACTATTAAAATATAGATTAAGTCACTTGTAACTACATTTGGGGCCTATTTAATTTTCTACCTCATGAGCAATTACTATTTGACCTTTATTCATAACTCATTTTCCATTATAGCCTTCAGTTGTCTTTTGTTTCTCGTATTCTATATTATGACAACTATATGTGTGCTAAGGCAAATTCTCACTTATTCTGTATAATACTGTATTATCCTTTAGTGCAAGCAAAGAGACAATTGTTACAACTACCATGATAACCAATCCAGGATTTAGAATTAAAATAAATCTAATGCTTATTTGAAATCTTTTGACACTTCAAAACATTGAAAATGTCCCAGGCCACCAGCACAATTTAGTTTTGGTAGTTTCCAGAGTGCACAAGGCATATAGATATGGGCAGATGGTGAATGCTCTTAGGAAGTTTTTATGTTGTACCAAAATGTATACTGAAGTACAATATTATTTTACCCCATGTACATTTGTAGTACTTAAATTATTTAATTCAAAGCCACTGTGGGCATGTGTACAGTTGTGAAATCAAGGATTATTGAATTTGTGAAATACACCATACTTTTCTTAATGTTAACAAGATAGGCCAAATCAGGCTGCAGATGTTTATATGTAAAGTTGCCTGTACCTTTGTCAATAGTATGTTTATTTATTATGGTTGTCAACAAAATATTGGTTGTTTTACTATAACATTCCAAGCTTTATCTGGTGATTGGTTACAATAGATAAAAAATCTTCACCTCTTGTTAGTCTTGATGTAGTGCCAGATTAAAAAAAAGATTTGTGGTATGCAGTTGCATGAAGATTAAACTACAGAATTTACTTCATGCAGTACTGTATCTACAGCGATGTACCACAATGATGTGATGTATCCACAATGATGTGCTCTAAGAAGGATTTTGGGATTTTGCAGTGGCAATCAAAATTGGAAGTTAATATATAAAGACACATTTGCACATTACACATTTATATTATACTTTTTTATTTGTTTAAAAAAATTATAATAGTTATCCATTATAATATATATGTATATTCTGAGTTTTAGTTTAATATTAAGTTGGGTGTATTAAAACATAATTAGTTGATATTAAGATACATTATGAACTGGTTTTATAGCAATACTTTGTCAGCGGGGATTCAAGCAACTGGATATGTATGAGCAAGATATTGGAGGAGTCTGGAAACAAAACTATTGCATTAAAGCAATCATGTTTGTGATGAAACCTAAATTTATGTATATTTTTACAAATAAAGTTATACTAATTTGAGATTTTTAAAAGGCGTGTGTTCCTTGATGGTACTGTATTCTGACTGCCCATGTTGTCCTCTGTAAGCATGCAGTCTGGAAAAAGTAAAAATACTTAAACATTGATCATTCCGTTTATTCAAGAAAGCGAGCACTACTGACAGCAAGGTCATTTGTTCTGCTAAATGGGAGAGTTGGAGGTCTTATCTATCCATTTAAAGTGAATGCCCCCTATCTTCTGTATCTGAAAGATATGCAAAATATACCACTTGTCATTGCTGAACTGGTGGCTGTTGCAAATGTACTCGATTCCCACTTCTTGGACATTAGCAACAATTCTTCCCTCCCTCATGAATATCTTGTCCAAAAATTACATGCTGTATCTGCCCCTTCCACTTAACCAGTCTTGTTATGCCTACAGTGATTTCCTTACTCTTTCTAAATTTCCATCTGGTCTGTCCCTTTGCCACATCTCAACAAAGGGTTCTAATGGTATTTACTATGAGATGCTCTGTGATCTCACCTCTCCCATAACTTTGAACAGGGTTCTTCATAGTTTTACAGTACATTACAAGTGTACCAATATCATTTGAACTAAATTGGGCTAAAATTACAAACAACAGGCAGGTCCACCAGTTACACTTGAATGGATACATAACAAATTTATATATTGTATTATGTATATGATTAATTATAAATAATCTCCTTAAATTATTTAAATACAGCATGTATTGACTAATTAGTCAAAAGCTTTAAATGAGCCTACTTGTTAGCATGTTTTATATTACATGTGAATTTCAGAATTGCCCTGACAGGGCTTTTTACCTGATGGCTTAAGGTGGTGATCCTGTAGAGGGTGTCTCAGCCTGAGTAGTGCAAGGGTCATCGACGACTCTGCGAGGCTTCGAGGTTGGGGGCATTCTGGGGTTCATATGCTTGTACATATGGTATGCTGGTATTGGTTCCTTTCAGTGAACATTCCTAGTGTAATTACCTAAGTGTAGTTACAGGAACAGAGCTACGCTCATGGTGTCCCATCTTCTCAGCATTCATTGTCATATACAACGCTTTGAAACTACTTGAAACTACTAAAAGTGTGCTGAAAGTATTTACTAAAGAATATCGTTATGATTTGTAGAAAATTAATGTAAATTTTGGAGATCAAGATACAAACTAGATGAATATGGCATATTTGGTCAAGTACTGTACAGTACAATACATTGTTTTCTATCATGTGAATTGTAAATTAGCTTTTATTACTATGCATTTTAAGCTTAGTGCTTTACTTTGATAATTACTATGCATTATAAATTAAATGCACAGTACTTTAATTTCACATAAACAAATTTTAAAGTAAAAAATATAAACATTGTTTTTAGTGTAGTGTACATTGTATTATTTGTATACTGTATCTGGAAACAATATCTTGTATAATATTTTTAATTATGACCTCAGAGAGGGAACAAAATTAGAATGAGTGCCTTACTTTAGCACAAACCTGTTAATAGCAAACATTTAACTCTTGTATTTTGTCAAAATAAAAAAAATAAAAATTTATGCTAGTTTTTCATCTTTAGAGAATAGTAAATGCATATTTAATGTAAATAATAGGTTAGAAATTAAACATTGTACATTTCACCCGAGAAAGAAAGTACAGCAAGTTCTCAGTTATTAAACGTTATTACAGTAGAACCCTGGGTTACGAGCGTCCCTGTTTATGAGTTTTTTAGGTTACGAGCTCGATTTGTTCGAAAAATTTGCATCAGGATACGAGCATTGCATCGGGTAAACGAGTTTGTTGATATGTGTACAGGCCGACCTAGTGTGTGGTGGCACAGCGATCGCGCTTCAGTTTACCAGTGCCTCGCGCCCAGTGACTATCCCGTCTGAATTCTTCACAAGGATTTACAGCTTTTTGTCGGATAACTGGCCATTTGAGCATAAAAGTTATTACTGTATTATATATCTCGCAATAAGTCCCAAGAAAGCCAGTGGTAAGGTTCAAAGTAAGATATCGCATGTGAGGATGACAATAGAGGAAAAACAAGAGATCATTCGGAAGCATGAAAATGGTACTCAAGTTGTTGAACTAGCTAGACAGTACAATAAATCCACTTCAACGATATGCACTATACTTGCCAAGCAAAAGGACATTATGAGTGCTAAAGTGGCAAAAGGCGTATCAACAATCACGAAAAAAAGACCACAAATACTTGAGGATGTGGAAAAGTTGTTATTAATTTGGATACACAACTAGGAGTTAGCAGGTGATAGTGTTTCAGAGGCCATCATTTGTGAGTAAGCCAGGGTATTGCAGGAAGACCTTTGTAAAGAAAACCCCAGGAACGAGTGTAGATACGATAGACTTTAAGGCAAGCAGGGGATGGTTTGACAAATTTAAAAAAAAAGGAGTGGTATTCATAGTGTCGTGAGGCATGGGGAGACTGCCAGCTTAGACAAACCGTGGCTGAAATATTTATTGAAGAATTTAAAGAGTTTGTAGAGGCTGAGGGATTCTTACCGCAACAAGTGTTTAATTGTGATGAGACAGGACTGTTCTGGAAAAAAATTGCCTAAGAGGACATATATTACCAAGGAGGAAAAATCATTGCCCGGACACATGCCTATGAAAGATAGGTTTATGCTTGTGCTGTGTGGAAATGCGAGTGGCGATTTGAAAATTAAACCCTTGCTTGTGTATCATTCTGAAAATCCAAGGGTTTTCAAAAAGTATGGTGTGCAGAAAAACCAAATGTGTGTGATGTGGAGGACTAATAATAAGGCATGGGTGACTAAGATTTTTTTTACAGAGTGGGTGAATGATGTGGTGTGCCCTGCCATACAAAAATATCTGCAGGAGAAAAATTTGCCACTCAAGGCCCTGCTTCTCGACAATGCTCCTGCTCATCCCTCAGGCTTGGAAGATGCATTGTTGAACAGATGCAGTAATTTTCTCACAGTAAAGTTCCTTCCTCCTAACACCACTCCTCTAATTCAGCCTATGGACCAAAAAATCATAGCGAATTTTAAGAAACTTTATGAAAGGGCACTTTTCCAGAAATGTTTTGAAGTGATTGAAACCACAAACCTCATCCTCAAAGAGTTCTGAAAACACCATTTTAACATTTGTAGTGCTTTAAAACTCGTTGACAAAACCTGGCAAGAAGTGACTCAAAGAACCCTGATCTCTGGCTGGAGAAAATTGTGGCCTGAATGTGTGACAGAACTAGACTTTGAGGGATTTGAGTCTGTAAATGACGTGCCTATTGTTGAGGAAATTGTTACTCTGGGCCGGAAGATGGGCTTGAAATTGGATGGTGCTGATGTGGAGGAGTTGGTGGAAGAACACAACAAAGAACTGACCACCGAAGAACTCCAAGCCCTTCAAAAGGAGCAGCAAGAAGAGGCAGCTGAGGACATTTCTCCAGTGGAGGAGGATAAGGCAGAAGAGGATGTCCCTTCTGCAACCATTAGGAAGTGGTGTCAGATGTGGGAAGAAATGCAAACTTTTATTGAAACGACTCATCCAGAGAAAGCTGTAGTAGGCCGTTGCATTAATCTTTTCAATGACAATGTGATGCCTTACTACAGACAAATATTGCGAAGAAGGGAAAAACAATCTTCAATGGATCGTTTCGTTGTGAGAAAATCAAGCAGTGAGCCACAACTAGGACCTAGTGGTATGCAGGCAAAACGTGCCAGAGAATGCACCCCAGAAAAATCTTCACTGCCTGATGTTATAATGGAAGGGTACTCCCCTGCCAAACCCTTCCTCACCCCTCCTCACCATCTTCCATATGCCAACAGGAGTCATCAGCAAGGGTAAGTAATAACTTGAACATACTTTTGTAGCGTAGATTTGGATGAATTAGGTATAAAATGTAGTTTGAAGTGAGGTTTTTGGGTAGTCAGGAACGGATTGATTCATTTCCCATTATTTCTTATGGGGAAATTAGCTTCGGTTTACGAGTTTTCAGGTTACGAGCTGTCTCCAGGAACGGATTAAACTCTTAAACCGAGGTACCCCTGTACTTGACTCTAGCTCAGGTTGTGTATTTATGTAATATAAACAAATTTATGTAAATATTATGGTGGCATTAAAATATCCATTTTTAAATTTTTTGTGGAACTGTTACAAAGCTTGGCCATAGGCCTAAATTTCATTATTCAGTATTAGGCATTTCCAGAAAGAAGCTCACAAAGATATAGATGGGTTGATTTATTATGTTATTTTCCATATGTTTTTGAAATACATATTTCTGATGAATTTTTCAGTTGCATAACTGAAAATATGAATTGTCCAAGGAGTGTTCATACAGGGTTGGAATACTGTATTTACTTATTAATAAATCACAATTTGGTATTTACATTTTTAAGACATATCCTTGTAAATACATACATTTATATGATTGCTTGCAATGCTATTCATATCCTACAATTGCTGTATCACACTAAAGGCTCTTTGTAGAGAGAAAATAAAACCGAGATCCTGTATGTTGAATTTAAAAATCAATTAGGCAATATACTCTAATGCTTAACTAAAATGTAGTAGTGACCATATCATAACCAGAGGGAGCACAAAAATATTTTGTCATAACTAGTGCTTGGCCTTGTATCTAAATTTCAGAATTCCTGATCTTAAAACCCAATGTTTATCAACCTTAGCTCAGTAAAATACAGTATTGAATGTAATGAAATGCCTCTTTCAGGTAGAGTCCCAGTGGGTCCCTAGCTATCTGGCCAAGATTTCTCCAATCTACCCAGTCACATCAGTTGCATGAGTTCATTTGGCTTATCAGGGACCAGAGACAAAACCTGGCCCCTTGACATGAGGTGCAGGGAGCAAATGACATTCTGTCATTTCACATGGAATGCATCCAGAAAGTTGCAAAGCTTTACAGACAACTGGATTCACAAGACTCCAAAGCCACTAAACTTCCAAATAACTCTCCAAGCAATACTAAATAAATAAAACACACAAAACTAGCTATACTGTAGTACAATATTTATAAATTATTTTTGTGGTCGATGTTTATATGTATGTCCAATATGAATCTGCCATTTCATATATAATTTTCAAAAAATCCAGGAGTGTGAATATCAAACAACAAAAAATAAAAAAACATTTACTGAAATATTGAACATAGCTAACTCATGAAATATAAAAATTAAAAATAATGTACACATATTATACAGTATTCATTACCTTTTCAGATATTTAAAATAATATACTTACATCATTTAAACATTATTCAGTTTAGTGTAATACAAGAACATGTACATTAATGGACTTTTTTAAAACAAAATAGTTTAGCATAACTAAACCAACTGTTAATTCTGTTCAATAAAACTAAAGTGTTTATGTTATAGGCACTAAAGCCAAGGGCTATTTTTGGCTATCATCAGCTGCCTGATATTGTCAGTGCCGTAATAGCTCTTATCATATTCTAAGTACTGGTACTGTACTGTAGGTTTCACACTATAGAGCAGGAAATGGTGAAAGGGAATGTAAATGATTATTTGCAATAGATTACTAAATTGAGGATTGCATATACTGTAATATGCAATCTAACACTTGCAGCAACTATCATTATATGCAAGATGTATTTGGTGTTCCACGGCCGAAGTATGGCATCAATTTTAACTTGTTTATCTTGTACTTCACCACTATGCCACTGCAGCTTACCAACTCTCCACAAATGCTATGCAAGTATAGTCTTAATGCCGTCATATATAATCAATACTGCGGTGCATTTGCTTGAAGTTTACTTATTTCCTCTTATATAGCTAGTGTAAGTGGGTTGTTATTGAAATGGTAAACATATGAAAGACAAACCTTCAAAGGGAACAAAAGGACAAGTTTTTCACTTATTATGCTTACATACCTGAAACTTTCTCAATTACAATTTACAGAGAACAAGAAAAGTTCACATTTAACATGTTTACATTAGTATCCTATTGATTCTCTAGTGTTGACCAAAAATGCAATGGAAATGCATAGTCCTGAACAACATGCAGGATCAACATACTCCCGCCAAACACACGAAGAAACTACAACGTTGCTACAACGTTCGAACAAGTTGTAACAACCATTATAACAAGTTGTATTAATGTTCTAATATGTCATAGAAACATTATACCAAGATGTAACAACTTTATTACAAGTTGTAATAAGTGGAAAATAGGGCCAGTTCATTTTGTGTTTGCAGGGCTGCACCTTTTGTACTACTGTGCACAATTACAAATTATATCACATGAACTATACTTAATATTAAAAACTCTTCACAAATCAATTTGCATCAATCTAAAACTATTCTCTTCTCAGATACAGTACATTATTTGTTACGGCAAATAAACTATCTAGAAATTAAGTACCAAAAAATATAATTAATTTGTTTTGTACGTGTATGGTTAAGTTTAGGTCACAATTTTCAAAACGAGTTTAAATTTGAATACATACAGTACGAGAAGAGAAATGCCAAACTGAAAACAGTGCCATGTTAATCATTTGACAACTTTACCCTTCCTCCAAGCCATGTAAGAGACCATCAATACAGTATATGAAAGATAGTTCAAACGGAATTACAGTACAGTATATCCAAAACCACCTAAATGTCAAAGATTTAGAAGACAACAAAGTCTTACATGTGTGTGTGTACTAGATTATATTAAGCATTCACCCCTAAAGATTATTAAGGCAAAATACTCTATGAGGACGTATTACCTAAAGCTTCAATTTGTAAAGAACACTACTATTGAGTATATTCATATATGAGATTCAATGTGGAAGGCAGATTATATTATACAAGTATAAGAGATACTGTATTTTAAAGCATTGTCAAAAGACCGAAGTATTGGGTATGCAAGAGATTATAATAAAGAACAACCCTAAACCTTAATGCCTGAGATACACTATTATTTCAGAATTTTCTACCGGACTAAGGCAAATTAAAGATATCTAATAGTGTGAGTGATGTGTGAACTAATGCAGTCTCAATTTGTACTGTAAAATCAAATAATTACAGTATATCTTTTTCAGATTTTTCATACACTTCATTAAATTAAAAAAAAACAGAGTTGAATGTAATGAAACACCATATCTGGGTGAGCTTCAGAGGCTTCCTGGAGTTATTGGGCTGATGTGTGATATATTAGACCGGGGTATTAGTCTATGGAGTTCGACTTACCGGGGACCACGACCCAGAACCTGGCCCCTTCACAGGTTTCAGTAAGCAATGGTCCTGTAAAACCTCCCTGTTGTGGGGGTTTGTTCGTATCTGCCATCGACCGGGGTTAGGCACCCAGAAAGGTAGGCATAACAAAACAAACCCCACATGGTAAGAAAATTACAACTATAAACCGAAAAGAGGTAGAAATCGTTCCAATTCCAAGGAAACAGGCAAACGAGCAAACGTCACACTCCACTGCCGCACTGCTCGTCCGCACAGCCCTCTCCTTCCCAAGAGGGGGAGGGGAGAGACCTGGACCTACCCTCGCTGGCAACCCAGCACTCCAGTTAGGAAGCTAAGCATCAAACAACACGAAAAACTACCGACTGGAGGGAGGGAGAGTTGCCAGGGAGACTCTTGGGGGCTCACCCAGAAAGTGGAGTTTCATTACATTCAACGCTGGTTTTCTGTGGGAAGCCCCTTCGGCTCCCTGGAGCTACATAACCAATGATAGGGAAAAGAGGGACTTACCTAGGAGGGAGCCGGTCAGCCGAGCGGACAGCACGCTGGACTTGTGATCCTGTGGTCCTGGGTTCGATCCCAGGCGTCGGCAAGAAACAATGGGCAGAGTTTCTTTCACCCTATGCCCCTGTTACCTAGCAGTAAAATAGGTACCTGGGTGTTAGTCAGCTGTCATGGGCTGCTTCCTGGGGGTGGGGGCCTGGTCGAGGACCGGGCCGCAGGGACACTAAAAAGCCCCGAAATCATCTCAAGATAACCTCAAGATAACCTAGGAAACGGCTGCCACACACTCTTCAATGTGAAGTTGAGACAACTGGGTGCAACCTGCGATCCAAAGCAACACAGGAACGTTAACTAAATAACAGGAGGCCAGGACCCTGTTCGACCTCCAAAATCTCTGTGCCCAAATATCAGCCCAAGACATGTTGCCAAACACGGCAGCCAATGCAACAAAATTCCTAATGTCATGGGCAATAGGATAGACCGCAGGCATTCTAGACTTAATAACCCTGCGAATGACCTGGGAGACTCAAGCTCCGGAACAAGGAATGAGGGAAACTGGATCAACCCAAAATGCATCCCCAGCCACCAAAGCCGAAACGTGCAGATAGTGGCGAAGAGCTGCAACCGGACACAAGATGCACCCCGTCCTGACCAACCAAGCATTAATGACCCTAGGACCCCTCCGGAGAGCAGCCGTCTCGTTCTACTCCAGAAGAGAAGGAGAAGGCTGCAACCGAACAAACCAACCACCAGGACTGAAAGAGCCAGAAACCCCTGCGCCGGAAGAGAGCATGCAGCTCACCGACTCGACTCCCCCAAAGGGCAATGCTAAGAGAAACAGAGCCTTGGAAAACTATCTTGAACCGAAGGGGCCACCACAAACCGAGGAGAGGAAAGATAGGAGAGCACTCTGTTCAAGGACCAGGACAGCTCAGGCGGCACTTGAGCAGGCCGGAGGTGAAAGAAAGTACGAGAAACCTTACTGAATGGGGCAGAAGTGACATCCACCTTGTATGCAAGCTGGAGCAGCTCCAGCCAGCACCTCACAATACAAGGTGACAGTATTAGGTATCAAATGACGGGTCTGAAAAAGCCAAGACAGAAAGGACAAGACAACCTACGAAGAGAGAGAAAATGGCAGAAAGAATGCTGGGAAACTTCATACTGTCGCCGAGACAAAGCTCTCAGATGGGACACCATCAATGAAGCCACCTGATCACCATACAAATGGTGATAAAATCACGTCAAAAAGATCAGACACAGAGAAGACCGAACCAACCGTGTATCGGACTGGTCCGACCTGCTAGAAGAGGCGAAGCTGTGGGAAACGTCCCAGGTTTGCACACTGAGCAAACAGCGCCTGGAACCAAGACTGGGCCAGCCACCAAGGAGCCACAAGGACTACTCAGCCTTGGTAGGACTCTAACCGAGCCAGAACCTGAAGGAACAGCTAGATCAGGGGAAAAAGGTACAGGCAACCCCACCTTGACCAGTCCTACAGAAAGGCGTAGACCACAACTGCCTCGCAGTTGGGGAAGGGCGCCACATAGATTGGGAGACGCCGAGACCATGCCGACGCGAAGAGGTACACGTTTTGGGAATCCGTACATCTGGCAGAGCCAACGGAAGGAGTCGGCGTCAACCGTCCATTCCGTGGACAGAGGAATGAACCGAGACTAGTCATTCATCAGGACTTTGGACACTCCCCGGATATGAATCGCATCGAGAGCCGAACCCCAAAAAGCCAGCGGACGAGCCAATCAAAGTAACCAGCCCCAAAGAGGCAAAAACCGAAGAGAACCCCTGAGGTTCAGGCAATGAATCACTGGAGAACAGTCCGAAGCCTCAGCAACGCCTTCCGAGAAAAACATGGAAATGGTCTGAGAGTCCCAAACAAGACCCAGCCAGGTCCGAACTTGGGACAGAACCAGATGGGACTTTCTCCAGTTCACCAGGAATCCGAACCCAGCGAGCTGGAAAAGAACCCCACTCCTGGTGAGCAGACAAGCAGACCGACTGGGAGCCCACACCAGTCAGTTGTCGAGGTAGGCCAGGACCCGAACCCCTAGCAGATGCAAACGGGTCACCATGAACTGAGTAAGACGCGTGAATACGCGAGGTGACAGATTCAAGCCAAAAGGAGATCAACGAAAACGGTAAACCTGATGCCTCACCATGAAACGTAACCAGTCCCTGAACCCCGGATGAATAGGAACATGCCAATACGCATTCTTGGAGTTCAGGGACACCATCCAGGCACCCAGCTCCAAAAGAAAGCGGACCTAAGACAGAGTGGTCATCTTAAAGGAGGGGGCAAGGAATCCAGGGGTTCGGATGGAATAAGTCCAGAATGAACCTCAGATCTGCACAGTCCTGTTTCGGCACTAGAAACAGGCAGGAACCCACGTGAGGGACAGGGTCATTTCGACCACACTCAAGCTCATCCACTCCGAGATGACCTGACGAAGCGCAAGGAAGGAAGCCTGCCCCGCTAGCTCTGAACCCCCTAAAGGGGGAGGAGCCACCCAACGCCACCACAGGCCGGATGATACGACCGAAAATGCCCACAGATCGTGGGACCAAGTGCGAACAAACAGAGCAAGCCTCCGCATCAACGGGGTGAACCGCAAAAAGGTTGACGTCCCTTACAAGAAGCCGCCCGATGAACACAAATCATCGCGCCAATCAGATGATGCCGGCTTCGAAAGCAACATTGGTTCAGAAGCTAGCACAAATGGCCCACCTCAACCAGTGGAACCCTGAGCCCTGGCACGACCCTTCCAAGAGGGCCAAGAATGGGTTTTCCGACCCCGGAGAACCAACAAGTCCGACATAGGATGACAACTAGAAGAAGCTGCCTGCAGAAATTGCGTGACAGCAGATTCCACAAACAGCATCGAAAAAAATGGTGACGAAAACCTAAGAGCTAGGGCCCAAGCAGATTCCAAAGAGAGAGCGAGGACAGCCTGATGGCACACGCGAGGTGAGAAGCAAAGAAGAGAGACACCGCCTCCTTCAGGATAGGCACAAACAGCTTCAACAGTGTGGCTCACACCTGAGCCACCAAGAACAGCACACCAGATGATGGCTCGGTACTCAACACTCCCACATCCTCCTCAAGCCAGGCCGAAGACAGCTTCAGAAGGGAAAAAAATGCAAGACCGAAGCCAAATGTCCACGGGCGCGCAAATTCCATGCCCACGAATTGTGGGACCTGGCGTGAGCAAACAGCGGGAGCATCCACCCCATCAAGCCTCAGACTTTTGGAAGTCAGGAGCAGGAGGGAAGGGGGGGGGGGGGAAGCAGGATGAACGACAGCAGGGGAAGGACAAGGGGGTGCAGACAAAACCAAAGTCGAGGCAACTAACACCCCCCAGTCCAGGACCCTATAACCTAAATGGGGCAGCCACAGAGCATCTGGAAAGGCAGCTAATTGAGCGCGTTGCAGCAACCTAAACCTTGCATGCAACACAAAAGCTGCCTGCATCCAGATATCAGTAACAGTGGACTGGGTGAACTGGAGTACAGTACATGCAAGGAACACCACTCGCTAGACCCCGGGTCAAAGGTGTCATTGACCCAACAGACAGCATGGCGGAGGCAAAGATGGTGACTGTCACCCTGAGACAAGGGGACAGAGCAACCTTCAAACTTGCACAAAGCAAGGTGGGACTCAAGAGGTCTCCTCCATCAGACCAATGAGCCCCAATGGGGGGTTTCCAGGGCCCTTAGGCTGACTACTAAGGGAAGCCCAGGCAAGGTACTGCTAACCAGTTATCCCAGAGTTACCAAGCAAACAAACTAAAAGCTGAACCCCTGCGACATGTGTGCAATCACAGGAATCTAGCAGAGGGCCACCCAAATTATACAAGTGGTCCTACAGCCACACCAGGCAGGCCCCCACCAGGCAAAACAAAACAAAAGAAAATAAACACCCCGCAAAAGCACGTTTCCTTGAGGAACAGAACCAGCCACTATGCATATTATAAGGCAGCTGCACAGTACTTTGTACCCCTGCCAGCAACAATGTTACCTCCTACCCATGGCCAAACAGGGGTAGGAAAACCCCAGCTAACCCCCAAGGGTGGACAATCACCAAACTGCAAAAGAACCCTGCGGAGGTAGTCCCTGAACAGTTTGTGGAAGGTAACCCCAAACTGCAAGGGCAGTACTTACAGGGCACCTAGGGAAGGGAACCCTAGGCACATGCAGCCCCAGTACTTCTCGAATAATCCCTGGCTCACATACGTCGCAAACCACCACACCGCAGCACAATACCACAAGGCACAACACTGCTCAAGGATTGGAGCAGAGTTGATCAGCCGCCTCCTAACACAACAGCCTCAGAACTGAGGTTGGGTAGCTGGTGTGGAAGGTCTGGGCCCCCTTTCCCCCTACCAGGGAGGGGAAAGTTGCGCAGTTTCACCAGCTGTAGCGGCGCGGTGGCTGTGGTGATGTCATGATTGTTTGCTTGTTTTCAGATTGGGGAGTTCCGTTTGCTCGTTTGGCTTTCGGTTAGCAATTTTTCACCAGCTGTAGTTTGTTTTGGGATTCCTACCTTTCTGGGTGTCTGACCTGGTAGATGGCAGATATAGACTGCTTCCAATTATACAGGGGTATCTATACACAGGGGTGTCTCTTCGTGCCTCTCTGAGGAGGCCAGGTTCTGGCGCTGGTCCTCAGTAAGCCTAGAACTCCATTGACTGACTGTTGCCACAGTTTAATATACAGTATACACAACAGCCCGTTATAGCTTTGGGGAGCTGAAAGGGCTCTCACACAGAAAAAATATTAACATACTACGTTTGAACTCTCAATTATCTATTAACATATCAAATTGTTTGTAATTTTTCTAGTTATCCTTTTCCTTCCCAGTGTGCTTTTCTCATAAATAGCATATCAAATAATTTAAAATGTTACCACTTCTCAAAAATATGTTATTAAATTAAATACCACAAAGGCCGTTACATCATTTGCATAACTACATCATTTGCATAACATGCAAATTCTTTATCACAGTAGAACCTCACAATTTCAAATAAATATCTTTGTATAATTAGATAGAGTACTTTGATTGCATAATGTAGGCAACACACTAACGCATGAAGTACAATCAGCAAACCTTCCTGTATGTAATAATTAATTTGATAAGAATACTGGGCATGCACATGATGTGTACACAGCACTTTTCAGGCACATATACACAAGATACAAATCAAACTCAAATATACTGTACACATGAATCTCAACACGTACAATAACTAATGAATATGCACTCACTGGATGTTTACACAACTAAGGTATTCCAGATTTGTACAAGACATAAATGCATTAATGCTGCACACTACTAATGGCATTATAGAGAATAAAATACATATAAACTTAATAATGTAGTATACTGTAATTAGATCTAATGTAATAAATATTTCTAATAAATAAATTATAAGGTGGTAAAAATACAAATTCTATGTAAATGCTGAGGTTACCTTGATGTAGGTCTGGGCATCAATGTTTGTGAAGCCTAGTCTCTGACCAGGCCTTGTGATTGATGGTCAATTTTGATCAATTGTGATTGATGGTCTGGTCAACTAGGCTGTTAGACGCAGCTGTCCTCAGTCCGACACTTGAATAATGAACCAATCAGTCAGCTATCCTTCGGTGGTGATTATCAAGTTCGTTTTCAACACCATGAGAGGTTGGCTAGTTATTTACCTTATGTTTTGAAGGTGGATGGTGAAAAGTTTTGGGCCTATTGATCGATTTGAATATCACAATTGCCACGGGCCCCCCAGAGTTTTCTCTAGTTTCAGCCAAGCCAAGAGTTCACTATCTATCGGGTCCCAACTTGTTTGCTCATGGTACTTGCCAGCTGCATGCATGAATCGCTGATCAACTGGAGCCTCGCAGCACAGTGACAGTCTCACAGCATACTGGTAAGTATGGTATATTATCATACCCATTGCACCTCTATATTGCAAAGGGGCTATTTTGCATGTTCTACCATGCCTCCTGGTCTTGTAGAGTCATTTCCCTATGCATTTCTAGAATCAGTCCTATGAATAATTTTCAAGATTAATTATGCATCTCTTGCCTGCACTCTAAAGAGTAGATCGAGAGATTGTAAGCGGAACCAATAATTTAGATGCTTGATTGAATGGATTAGGGCAGCAAAAGTTTTCTGCACATTCTCCCGTCAGCAACTTCCTTAACTTTGAATGGGTCTGTTAGTGTGCAATACTATTCCACCCTAGACAGTACTAACATTTAAAAAAGTTTCATCAATTGTATGGCATTTCTTGTTGGAAAGGTTTTTGCTATCCAGCCTGTAGTTTTTCTTGTTGCTGTGGCAGCTACTTTATCGTGTTTTTTAAGAGGTCTTCCGACATGATAACGCCCGGGTCGTTTACATTTCATTTTCTTTCCATAGTGTGAAACCAGGCCGAATCTAGCAGCCATACATGGTATTCTAGGAGCATTGCTCAATAATACTTAAAGGAAGGTATAATATAGACCCATAGTTATGCTGGCAAAATTCCCTTACAAATAAGTTGTGCATCTCTGTTTAGATATCAGCACAAGGTTGTCCAAAAACTTGGCAAGCACCGAATTACTGGATACCCCCCTTTTCTGGTTAATAACTCTGTGGGTATTACAAAATTTATCTGATCACTCAGAAAACTCAGCCCCTTTTTTATAAAAATTTTTTTACACTTTATCTGATTTTAAAGGTATTTCCTTATTTGTACATTTATTTTCATTGTTCTGGGAACCTGGAATAAACACTCATCCACTTACTTATCCTAAGACAGCAAAATGCAGAATTTGATAAATTCTAATAATTTACTATAAGAGTGGTACTTATAGAGGACTGAGCTACAGGTAAATGCTGAGGAAACTAAGTCTCAATACACTAGAAATGAAAGGGAAGAGTTAGATTATAAGATCAAGATGTATAATATTCTTAGAAACATTGAAAAATCAGAAAAACAATGTTTAACAGGAACAGGGATAAGACAAGAGAACATGGGTGGATATAGAAATGAGGAAATCATAGGGATGTAAGAAAGCAGTTTTTCAGTGTACGAGAAGTACACTGTGCTAACTCCTAGGAAGTCCCCAACTTATATGGGATGCATATCGGGTATTAGTAATGTAGACATTCATGTCAGAACCCGATTTTCCATCAGAATAATGCTATACAAAGAGAATACTGTACATTCATGGACCACCAAAATGCAATACTGTATATAACACCATATTTTAGGCACAAATTATATAATAAATGCTCTGTCATTTACTTTGAATGATCAAGTTGTCCTGCATTTCAACATAGCAATATTTAAAGAGTGAAGAGGCCTAATTACTGGAGTAGGAAGAGATAATAGGGTATTGAGGGTCCCGGTAGTACATTCGGGTTCGTTTTCGACATGCAATCGAAAATTCGGGTTCAAATCCTGGGTGGGACAGAAATGGATGGGCACATTTCCTTTCACCTAATGCCACTGTTCACTTAGCAGTGAGTAGGTACTCAAGAGTTAGTCAGCTTGTGCGGTTGCATCCTAGGCGGGGTCAGTAATTCGGCCTGGGGGGGAGGGGGGAACCTTGATAAAAGCCAAATGTGTATGAATAAACACTGGCTTCCTGTCCCCTAACACAATGAATTAATAATGAATGGTTGGCAGGGATTGGTGAATCATCTTCATTGTTATTGTCTTTTGTAGAAATTAGTAATGTTTTTCATATCCCAAGTCATGAGAGACCTTTTCCTTGTTTTTATTGTAGATTTCAGAGCTGAAGAGGCCATCACATGTTCCACAAATTGAGTCTTACTCTTGATTATAGCTCCGATTGCGACACAGTTAATACCAAACACGTGTGTGATGTGTGTATCTTCCTTGGCACTTGTGTATCCCTAGCTCTTACTCATCTATTTAGCTATCATTAAGGATGTTTTCACTCAAAAAGCAGCCAAGTGGAAGTTAAAGTAACACTGCATTATGGACACAACAGTGCGGGTTTATATAGCAAACCGAGACACTATCATTTGTAAGATTAATCGTTTCAAGAGTAGGACCGAGTTCAAGTTAAAAATGACTGCAATAGATAACTGAAAGATATGTGCATGCACATATAAAATAGTAACAGGTAGTCAACAAAACTGACAAAAAAGAATTTTTAAAACTTTAACTTTAAACTAAGGAAACAAACCTGCCAAAAAAATTTAAAGTTTACTTTTGTAATCAAAGTGGTTGACAGAACAAGTGAGGGAAGTGGTAGAGGCCAAACCAGCCAGTAGTCTCAAAAAGTCATATGACAGTACTGGGAAGATGGGACACCACAAGTGTTGCTCTAATCCTCTAACTATACTTAGGTACTGTAACTACATGTGCAGCCACCTCCCCCTCTCCCTCTACCCCCCCCTCCAACCCTGTCTCTCACTATGGATCAAACATTTGACCATAATCTGAAGTCTACCCCATTAGCACTTATATGCCATTGGTCAAGGTTAATGTTATGTAAAAAAAAAGGTAACCACTCAAATAACATTGTTAAGTCAATTTTAAGGACAGCAAGATCCAGTAAAAAAAAATGTATATTTTATTCCTTCTAAATCTTCAAATAAACACTAGTGAATAAGCATATAATGTGTGAGGTCTCCAGCATTCACAACAGCCAATTAAAATAATTGCCATATTTTTCTTACCAGCTAGGTACAGCCTACCACATACATTACACACACAGCTGCCCTTTAACATGTCTGGAGTACAGGAAAGATGTGGTCACAGTAAATTTCACTGCTCTTGAACTTAGTCATCATAGATATACATCCTCCAACTTTTCCCAATATAAAAAAATAAGTACACAAACCACATCAATAGTATTTGTACTTCTACAATAATTCTTACCCTGATCACAATTTCAGCCATGCACAATATATTACAAAGAATATCTGAATGAAAGATATCTGCATGAATATTCAGGAAGGTCAATAAGAAAAAAACATGGGATATTTTCTAACTTATTGAGTCATAAAAATGGGCATGCTAGTAACAATATATAAAGGGAATAAATCAGGAAAATATTTGTCATCTAAATATAAATAATTTTCCCTTTTATATACAGTATGTAGTACATAAGTATCCAATTACTAAAAAAAACTCTGACACATTAAAACAAGTTGCAACAGTTGTCTAATACTAAATTAATTGGTTTTACATGAAGCTCTTGAGTTTTTTCCTGATATTAAAAAAACAAAAAACTTTCCTGACTTGTGTACTGTATAGCAACCATAACTATCACAATTCTAACACTTTTTCTTGTTTGGTTTGAAAAAGTGAAGTTCTACTGCATTAGATATTTTTTCTTCTAAAACTCTCACCAATGAGACATACTGTAGGCACACAAATGTAACTTCATTTATTACTTTACTTCCAACTATATATATATATATATATATATATATATATATCTATATATATATAGATATATATATATATCTATATCTATATATATATATATATATATATATATAGATATAGATATATATATATATATATATATATATATATATATATATATATATATATATATATATAGATATATATATATATATATATATATATATATATATATATATATATATATAGATATATATATATATATATATATATATATATATATATATATATATATCTATATATATATATATATATCTATATCTATATATATATATATCTATATATATATATATATATATATATATATATATATATATATATATCTATATCTATATATAGATATATATATATATATATATATATATATATATATATATATATATATATATATATATATATATATATATATATATATATATATATATATATATATATATAGATTTAAGATTATATATCTTATTCTTGATTATAAAACCAAAATATCTATACTTATTCTATAAAAAGAACTTTAAACCCCATACTTTATCATAAATTATAAGTGCTATTTAAATGCTTAAAAAGTTTCATTTGGAACATCCATAATAAAATAGAGTAACAGCTTATCTCTTATGTGCTGAATGGATTTATATTAGATATAAATACATTTACTGCTTAAAGATTATTGCTTATCTATGACATTTTTACCTGTAACACTGAGTGCCAATAATAACATTGAATTCAAGACAAATGCTTATTTATTCCCAGAGAATTACTAACACCTGCCATCCTTCTCACTGCTAACTCTGTACACACACAAAATGCATAGAAAACAACTTGTACTCTATCACCAGTATGTACTGATAATCTTAAATCTATAAAATAAATATATACAGTACTGTACTGTATTTAAAAAAAGAAATACTAGCTACAGTATAAGGAATAATGATGTCAATCATTTTCATATTCATACTATTAAATAAACTCTAATTCAAATATGGCAAAAATGAATTTTGCAAGTGCAGTTTTTACCCTGATAAAACTGCTAAACTATTTATATAGACCATTCAAATAAAGCAGCAATAGTAGAAAATCACCGGCAATACTGTATATGCTGCCTTCTGACTAAAACTAGCATAGCATGCCATAGGTTTTGTCCAAATTATTGTTACAGTACAGTATATGCTTTTAATAACAAGAAAGATTTTCATCAAATTTTATCCCATATATGTCTTTTCTTGAGACAGCTAGAAGACTTACCAAGACTATTGTCATGTTACTAATATGATCCAATGTGCAAATCAACTTAAGATTCCAGGTCAGGTTGGGTTTATTTTTCTATAATTTCTTTTCATATACAGAAATGTACATTCATTGTCATTACTGTACCTTGTTTTCTACTTTTATGGGATGGGCAGTCTCACAACTACACAAAAATCCAGTGTTGAGTGTAATGAAATGCCCTTTTCTGGTAGGCCCTCAGTAGCTACCAAAAGCTTGCACACCAAGTTTTGAGAATCGCACCGAACCTGTGAGACCCACGCTGGCCTACTGGGAGCCAGGATACAAATATGCACTTTCTATGATGCTAAGAAACTTTAGGTAATCAAAGATCTATCCAAAACCAAGAAAAACAAAATTGAAAGATTAGGCAAAACAAAACATGCTGCTACATGAAAGTCAGTCACATGCCTACACATAAACAAAATGTCTCATGAACACAGTAGACCAAATAAAACCCAAAAGCCCAGAACTGGAAATCCACCTGGTCTTTCCTCTGAATGGATAAGCAAGTGCTCAGGTAAATGTTACAGGCTAAAATATCGTATCGACAAAAATGCATGAGACTCAATGTCACTCACTAAGCACTTCCAGCTATTAGCACTGGGCCCTTCACTCTAACACACACTAATGAGTAGGGGCCCCAAGGTGACCAAATCCCAAGGCATCACCAGAGACATGCAAAGACCCAAGAAGAAGCCATCCTAGGGCAGAATTATCTGCATCAGAGAATACAATTCAGTTTAGAGGCAATCTTCACTAAACAGCATGCCAGGGAAGATAACCCTGAAACCACAGCTAAAGCAGGCTAAACATCATGGAACATGCAACATGAGAGGCAAATTACACTCACAAAGAGCGTAATAGAGTAGGAAACCCATAAGTAAATCAAAATAAAACAGAAAATTCAATCACTCAGAAAAAATTAGACATGACCCTTGGAGACGCCAGCCAGAAAAACAAAAAAAGAGGGCATCATGTGAAAGAGAATGAATCGGGAAACAAAAAAGAGGGCACCAGGAGAAAGAGAATAAAAAGATGTTATGAATCGGTGATGGGCCGAGTGTCACAGAGGCCCTGGTTAACTAGTGCTACTATTTGGTGGAAGTTTTTTGTTTATTTGGCATTTATTCATAATAAACCTTTCTCCATGAGTGTTTTGAGTTATTACAACTCTTTTTAAACCTATGGTGAGGTTTTCTATTATGTGTTATGTCTGACACCGTTCTCCCACCTCTGTGAGGAGGCAGGACTCTGGTACTTGTTTCTGGTTGACAATGAGAAAATTCAAGATGCTTGGTAAGATGGTCTTCTTCCTGGGGTGCCAGTGCACATGTTCTGGGGAGGCACAAAGTAGGCCACAATAGAAAGAAAACAATAACAAAGCAATGGGCACCAGCAGATCTAGCATCCCAAGAATAGAAAACACCACTAAGCTTCAGCAAGAAGCAGAGGATGACTCGTGTCAGATTCCATGTCTGTATGTCGTGACCAGTCAGGTGAGTGAGAGGGCAGGCTGGGTGGCACCAAGAGTGACCTGGGTTGCTACTTGATAAAAGGTCAGACATATCATAATATGGGTGTTTACTATGCAGCAACTATTGAATGCTTCATTCCCTCTGGGCACCTTTTCTTCAAGTAGTTGCTTGTTTTATTGAGCTGATGCTTTCTCTGAGATTTTGTTCTCTGTTTTGGATTTATATCCAATTCCCAAGTTCCCCCTCACCTCACAGTAGCCAAATTCTGGTCTTGGCTCCCAATAGGCAAGGGTGAGTCTCGGATACCTGGTGCATAATGCAAGGGCATTGCTGGTTCAGCACTTAGCTTGGAAGCTACTGAGGGAACCCTTCCAGAAAATGCCACTCTTGTTTCCTTCAGTGTAAGAAGTCCATTTCTAGGAATATATTTCGATCTAGATGTGATAAGTGATACATTTGGTTAGCTAGAAAATTAGCTCACCTGATTTTTAACTATTTCAGTTTAGTAACTTCGATTAAATATTAATTACCACAGCCATGGATGGAACAACATTATCTACCATATGAGTAGCACCATGCACTTACATTTGGTTACTATACGTCAATGATCTGGTTACTATTAATGACTCTGAGGCAGATTACATGCGAAGCGGATATATCTGATAAAATGTAATAGCTATATTATTTCATCATTGATGTAGCATATTGATTATACATTTTCATTATTCGTCTCTAACATGTGATCAAAAGCATAAATATATTGATACCGTATTTAAATAACAGATAAAAGCCTACCTAACGATCAAAATACTGTTGATAGCTTTCCATGAGACATCTGATTATCTTCTGATCTTCAAGTGCAGCTGGCTCCTCTTCAGCAAGAATGTTGGAGCAGCACGAGTAAACTTCTTCCCGACGGTGCTGATGGTCCGTCCATCCTCCTGTCAAAATTACACCCTCCAAAATGCGCAGGTACTCATTGCGCCGCTAGCAAAATAAAAAAATTAATACACAGTATGGAAAGAATACATAGAAGAGAAAATATGCTATTGATATAATTTTACTAGTAAAAATCAATTGTTGAATGGAATGAAATGATTGCTGGTGGGCCCTCGGTAGCTTCCCGAACACATATACATACACAACATACACAAATTTAAGCTGATATTTAACAGTACTCTAAATTGATAATTCATGCTAAAGATTGCACTTTACTTAGACAAGAGTTTTGGTAGCTAAATATAGGTATGTATTTAACACATTCGTTCCTTAGGGACGGAGATAACGTCCACAAATAATTCTGTGGATGTTCCTTAGGGACGTATGTGACGTCCAAAATTAAAATATTTGTTAAATATAAAGTTTTCATCCGATCTTTATGGGACTGCTTTTAAAATGTGCACCAACGTCTTCCCATTCTATTGCAAACCGAGGTGAAAATTGAGGTAAGAAACTTGAAGAGTAATTACATTTGTGCGCAGATGTTGCGGGTGTGCCAATGGGTGCTCATTAACTGGTAACGCTTGGCTGACTTTCGGCTTTGCTGCGGGTGGGGCACGCTGAGCTTCTGGACCTTATATGCATATACCTCTGTAGGGAATTCTATTGCAAACAAATTGATACCAAAATAAAAGACATAGCACGAGATTTGAGGTGACAAAATTGAAAAGAGAATACACATTTTATTGCTCTTGCGTACTCACAGGTAACGCTCGGTCGATTTCTGAGTTTGGTGCGGGTGGCATGTCGGGCTTTTGGACCTTACATGCATATACTCCTGTAGGGAATTCTATTGCAAACATTTTGATACCAAAATGAACGACATACAACAAAAATTGAGGTGATAAAACTGAAAAGAGAATACACATTTCAGTGTAATGAGTGTACACCCGGGCCACCTTGGGGTAGTCTGGTGCATGCACGCCCAGAACGTGAAAGTGTTAAAGAGCAAGTATGGGAGACTCACTAAGTGAATAGTAAACATGATTAACTTATTACGAGGTATTATGTGTGTTCGTAGCTTTTTCAAGAATATAAAAATACC
This sequence comes from Procambarus clarkii, assembly GCF_040958095.1. NCBI lineage: Eukaryota > Metazoa > Arthropoda > Malacostraca > Decapoda > Cambaridae > Procambarus > Procambarus clarkii. The sequence continues at coordinate 35,034,935 of NC_091154.1, read as the reverse complement.
AATCTTATGTAATCTCACAAACCCATTGTACCTTCTTGTAAATAAAATGTATTATTATTATTATTATTATTATTACTACGGATGAAAACACTCTTGGAAAAATATGCTGAATGGCAAATAATTTATATTACATCATACCAGTTAGGTACTGTATTTCTTTGTTACTCATTTTAATTAGTTTTGAGTAGTGCCTCATTTTATTACATTTAGGTGGCTATTCAATAAATTAGGAGCCTTTATTTGTATGACATTATTTCAATGGCTGAGACAAACTCTTGGAACATCAAAAAGATATTTGTTTCTTGTGTGGTTTCTGAATTCTGTTTCAGCCCTCCAAATACATTTTTAACTGTATTATTTTAAGTCACCCAAAACACTTTGCATACTAGTGGCCATATTAAAAGTACATACTCTAACAATTATTAAACCCATGTATAATATTCTTTTGCACATTTTTAAATAAATTATTTTTATTATTGTTATCATAGATAATTATCTGGGAAGGCACCAAGCTCATTTGACTATTTAAATTAAAGGTATTGAGTACACATGAGAATATGTGCCGTGAGTTTATATTTGGCATGTTCAAGAATTCATTAAAGGGTATTGCATACTACTGTTTTGGCATTTTTATAAAGCTTCACCACAATTTTGCCTTTCTTTTTTTAATGTGCACTTTATAGCTGGATAAACGTGGCAATGAATATCATAAATTACAAGATGTCTATTGTATCTGCTTCTTAAGAGTAGAAAATATTAATTTATTCACTGCACATTTTTCTCTTTATAATCTAATAAATTTAGCAGATTATGCTTACTACAATGCATCATAATTATCATATACAGTACTTTTGAGTAAAGTCTTTATTCTTTAAAAATAAAAAAGCCTGAATCAAAATGTATTTACTGTACTGTTCCTAGCATGACCATGTCTCTCTTGTAACAACGCTTGGATATTTCCAGGCACCATCCCTCATCTGCTGGACCATTCCACCTCAAAGTAATATACCACAGCCATAAAGATCTCAACTTCATGCCCACCAGCTTTCCCTGCACATCCATCACCATTTTATAACATACCTTGACCCACTATTTTTATTCCTTTTTAAGTCTAGGGTTATTTTAATATTTTTTTTTTAATAATGAGATTTTAATAATGAGGTAGTATTTACATGCTATGTAGTTGCAAAATTATTATTAGCCTAGCAAATAGTTTCCTAATAAGAAAATTACAGCTTTAATTAATTCTACACCCTTTTCAGGGTCCACTTCTCACCTTATCATCTGCTGGAAGATCTGTCAATTGCCGAATAATTATATCACACACCACCCTTTCATCGTTAGTGTAAAATATAGATGCTGTGGCTCGAGTAGAGTACATGTCCCGCATCATCTTTAGCACAGAGTTTGGGGACTGTCGCTCATGATCAAACATAACCAGTGGATCATCTGTTAAATACAAAGTAGGATCTTACCATTAACAATAAAGCAAAAAGAAAGTGGTGTAATGCTGCTACACTCACAATTAATGATCACTGAAATTATTAAATTATAATAAGACTATTATAATTTATTGCCATCATGGTATAAGCCAAATTATCCAGTCTATCATTTATACCAGGAAGGAATTACATCATGGAAGTACAAGAGTGAGAGATGAAAATCATAACCTTTACTACTGTAAGCAAATCTTTTCTTTGGCTACATCCTAACTGGGAAGGTGATGAAGTCTGTCTTGGAGTCTCAAACAAACCCCAACCACTGGATATACAGTATTGAGACAGGAAGAACTGGGACTCAGTTTCTATCAAAAGCTAATATAATCCAGCTCCCACAACATATCTCTGATTACAAGGAAAAGCCAACGACTAGGAGCCCAAACCAGCAAATTGTAGAGTTAGGCCAAGACACTAAATCCTAAACACCACAGTTCTTGGAAGACCACACTGGTCAATCTAGCGAAGGTTTGGGTGCCATGATGAGCACCCAAACTAGGCCCTGAACCTTTAATGGATAAGGACATGACAATACACATTCCAGAAGTCCAGGCACAAGTAGAGAGAGGACTGAGATCAACTGGTGAACCAAAGACATACTGGGTATAGAGAAAGTTGGCATGGGATTTGAACATTGATCCTCACCAAATTATCATATACTTCTTGGGAGAATCTCATTGGAAACAAAACTAAAACCTGAAAAATGAGTCACTTCAATGAAACCTATATATAATAATGCTTGAACATGGTCATATAAATATGGGGCAGAAGACTGCCTTACACCGAGGGATACCCTAGGCAGATGAATCATCTCAAGAACATAGCAGTCCTTGGCCCAGAATACCTGAAAAGCCTACAGACATCACTCACCACAAAGTCACTAGGGCTTAGCACAAAAGACCTAATGGAAGTACAAGAGTGCTGCTCAAAAGGCAAGTGCTGCTCCAAACAATGGACTGACAACTTGGACCATAGAAATGGAAAAGGAGCACAAGAGAGCCTATACTTAATCTAGGAGCCTGACACGCTCCTTTCCATGACCCCAATCCATGGGAAGAGGAAAGAAGAGATTTCCACCAAGATTCATGGTGCAAAGGCTGGAAGGTCAAATGCACAGCTTCCATAAACTATTGCACATCCTCATTCATCCAATATTGCAACAAAAAGCAGAATACTGTAATATACAATCTCAGAACTGGATCCAGGGGCAAACCAGGGTTTCCATCCCATAACAGGAGCAACAAGATTCATTGAGCCTAAAGGACAGAGTTGGGACTTAGGAAAGCTATGAATGTCAGAGCTCTACAATTGCACCACACATGTGACAAGGTGGAAAAGTAAATAAATCATGCACAAACTAACAGCAAAGTTAAAGAAATGCCCCAACACAGAAATAGAAACCATTAGGCCTCAATGTTAATACCTAAGAGGAGTCAAGGGGAAACCAGTTGTTATCCTCTGCTATCAACATATTTGAGCAAACCACATTTCCTACTTTAAGATGATTGGCTGACTGAGGAGCCCAACTCAAGAGCGGCATCTCAACTAGTCATTTCTGGGAGCTAGACACATGGAAAGAGGCCAAAAACAACCCCAGAGAGGGAAGAAGTAGCACTATTCATGCAGACAGCATAAAACTGATAGCTTCACCAAGGCCCAGAGTAAATGGCTGGAAAGTCGTATGACATACAGCCACCACCGAGGAAGATAATGCCTCTAGTAGAGCATGCAGCTCCCTTCTTGCCACAAGTCAAGACTCTCAGAAATTGGGAATTCTAAATTCATAACAAAAAAAGGGGATAGCTTACAATATCCCACTGGCTGGGAATTTGTGACTGATATCATCAACATGTCAATGCATGAACCTGCAGCAGAAAGGCGAGCTCAAGCAGGACTGTGATCCAGACTTGACAAACAGAATACATCTGAGTGAGAATAGTATAGCAACCAACAAGAGTACCAAAAACAGCTGGGATGATTATCATTAACATAACACCATAGGGCAACCCCCCCCCCCTGAAATACTCAACCTAGCAGAACAGGCTTTATCTGAAACAGAAAGTCCAAACCTACATCACCAGGGAGAGCAAACTGGGTAAAAATCTAGTAGAATCCCTTCCAAAACCAAGTCTGAAGGGAACACCAGGTTGCAAGATGCATTCTCTCAGTAAACACTAACCTATCATTATCATTAGACACACTACTAGACTATGTATTTTAATTATAAAATTATTCCTGAACATACCTTCTCTGTTAAACAGTAGTAGTAATTTTTCTGTAAAGTACTTTGTACTGTCTCTTTGTGACAAGAGCTTGATGATCACATTTTCCAAATCTACTCCAGTGATATTACCATTTTCTGTCTTATCTACATCACTATTATTCATAATACATTTGTCAGTAATTTTGGCATCTTCACTATCATTCACATGATTATCAGTAGATTTTGTCCATGGGTGAGCAGTGGGTAGCAAGGTGGAATATTGCAAGTTAAAGGCTAAAACTAAAGTCAGGTAGAGCTCAGCCAGCTGCTCTGTGTCAGGATCTTCATTGTACTTCTCTATTCCATCCAGTAACATGTCCATAAATGTTTCATTCATTACACCTAATTAAGGAAAAAATTATTAATTTAACTTGCCAAAGACATATAATAAACAAGTGTCACACTGAACCGAGTGAAAATCTCAAAATATAAAATATTATTGTTTAAACATTTATTACTTTAATAAGTATACTGCTCAACATAGCTACATTTCTATGCTACTGAAATTTAATTCAAGTATACTTTTCTGTGCCTCCCAGTCACAAGATGTTTTTAAACTTGCTGCTACCTACTGCCATTTCACTATCTTACAAAGATTAGATGATGTTATAAAAATGTTATTTTCTTTCAGTTATTCACACCTAACCATAAAATTCCATCACCATTTTTGCCTCTGATGAACTGAGTCACTAATCTACTTTGTTTTTGCACTTCATCTAACAAAATCTTACATATATTCTACTAAAGACCTGGCCAGTTATCTTGACATACAATTTGTCTGTCAAAAGCTTTTTTGTTTGTTAAATATGAGAGGGATAAGGAATCCTGTTAAATTAGGTTGCTTTAATTTAAGGAGGCCTCACTGGATTATTCTTAGTGCGCCCATTCAAATATGCTGCTACTTTAAGAATTCAATTTCACTGACTGTATATATAAATTAAAATACATAGTGAATGTAATGAAGCTCCCTTTTATGGTACAATAGATAGAATACATTGGGAGCTCCCGTGATAAACAGACCCCACCCTAGAAACAACAACAGAGAATACAGCAAATACAACATAATTAGGATGCAAGTTTACCTAACAAAAACTTACTGTAATGTGTATAAGGTAATGTGTCGCCCATACACAACACCATCCCCAACACTAGAGCAGTATACTGCAACACCTCCTCACTGCATGTACCATCAAGCATTTCTCTGTAACATATCACATAAATAATAATAATTATCATCATCATCAAAGTACATGGTAATAATATTATTAACTACTAATAATATAATAATGTACTGTAATAATAATTATTATAATTTGTTATTCAAATTATTCATAACAATATTTTAAAAGCACTAGCATTAAAGAATATTAAAACAAATTCAAATAACATGAACATCTTAACTACTTTCATACACAGAATATGTCACAATAACCGGCTCAGAACACTGGAAAATTGACAATTTTCAAAATCGGTCTAAGAATTTTCCCACATATGTAACCCCCAAAGGAATAATTTAGTAGAGTACAGTCTCTTCATACTCCACAATATATAAGTGGTCCACTTGTTCATGAGCTCTTATATCTCTATGAAAAAATATATTCCAAGACCTTTCAAATATTCTATTAATGGAAAATCAGTATTCCATTTTTTCTCACTATGTCGACCAACAACCTTAATAAATAGATTTTTCTGATCCCAAGTATGACCTGTAATAGACATCATAGTGAACTATAGCTTTTAAAAGTTATCTTCACATTTCAGCCTTAGACTTTTTCTTTTTTTCTTTCTTTCTTTCTTTCTGTATAAATGTCAGTTAATAAATCCAGTTTTTAAATTATTAATGCCTTACTGATTTTCTTAGACGAGTGATGATATATTTCCAATGAACTACTAAATACTCTTGCCTATTTAACACATTATCTTGAATATACACCTTGCATGAAAATGGAAATTTTAGCAAACAGATTTAAAGCAGCAATACAAACCTTGCAAGTTCTACTGGAAATACAGAAGCAGAGAGATAAGAAATATTTGCAGCAGACATCTGGCATACAGCACCAAACACCTGAAACAAAATTTAAATTTAATATATATATTTAATAATATACTAGAAAGACAATTTTCTGGGTGAGACCCGGAGGCTCCCCGGAGCTTATTCAGGCTGATATGCTTATGTCAGACTTTGGCGAGTTCATGACTTGAGCCGACACGTCTGCAGACTTATTGTACAGTCGAAAAGTCCGTCCACTTCCTTCTTCTTGAAGGTATATCAAACGGGTTCTTCTTCACCAGGGGATCAATGGAGTGCGACCTCCCCCTCATGATTTCTTCAGCTCAAGTGAGGTCAAAAACCCCTTGAAGCGAGCCTCACATCTCCAGCAAATTCTCCACATCTCAAGTCAAGCCATTTATTTATATTCTTATTCATTGCCCATACTCTTAATCTACTCATCAAATTTAATCGAGTGTTTACTATATACACTTCCAGGTTTATATTTCTTTGACCTCTTAGGTAGGTCAGGTCTGACAGAATAACTCTCAGGGGGTAAACTTGTTTCTCCTTCAGCCTGGGATCATAACAGTTACCAACGAAACGTGCAACGCCCGTGCTACCTGCACCCGCATAGTCTGCATAAGACTGGGTAAGTCACAAACAAGCAACAAAACTCGTAGGACTCCGCGCCGAAAGTGCCACTGACCCTACAGGCAACAGACAAAGGCAAAGACAGTGAGTCACCCTGAAACAAGGGAACAGAGCAACCTTCGAACTCGCACAAAGCGAGAGGGGACTCCGGGGTCACATCCATCGATCCCATGTGTCCCCGTAGAAATTCCCAGGGTCCTGAGACGGAATTACGCTTAGGGAAGCCCAGGCAGGGTACTGCTAACTGGCGCCTAAGTCTACCAAACAACGTTCTAAGAACTGAACCCCCGGGACGTGTACACTCACGGAAACCTAGCAGGGGGAACCGCCGGAAGAAGGAAGAGTACTCAGTACACAGGGGGGGCAAGAATCAAGGCAGACCCGCCACCAGGCAGACAAACAAAAAGAAAAAGAAAACCCCGCGAGAGGACAGCGTACCCAGGCAGAACAGAGCCGGCCACCATGATTGGTGAAAACAAGCTGCGCAGTACCCTGTGCCCCTACCAGCGCAAAACTGCCCCCTCATCCTAAGGCGAACAAGGGAGACAGAACACCCTAGCACACAAGGGACGGCCGAAAACCAAGCAGTAAACGGTCTAGCAGAGGCAGAATCCAAGGAACTTGGAGAAGGTAACCCCCCAAGCCCCAAGGGCAATACTTACAGGGCATCTAGGGAAGGAAACCCTAGGCGCATGCAGCCCGAGTACTGGGGAATCACTCCTGGCTCACGCACCACCTAGGAGACAGTCACTACACAGGAGGTACAGTGCTAAAACAGGCACTGGAGCCGGAGCACAAGACTGTTGAACATAACATCAGCCTCAAAACTGAAGGGTGGATAGCCAGGCAGGGATCTGGGGCTCCCCCCTTCCCCCTCCCAGGGAGGGGAGAGCTGCGCAGACAGCAGCGCGGCGGCGTGTGACGTCATGCTCATTTCTTTTTGTGGAGTTCTATCCACTTGTTCGGCTTTTGGTAGCAATTTTCACCAGAATAGGGGTTTGTTTTGGGACACTTACCTTTCTGGGTGCCTGACCTGGTCGATGGCAGACATAGAATGCTACCAACCACACGGGAGTTTCTATAGGCCATTGCTCCCCATGCCTCTCTGAGGGGGGTCAGGTTCTGGCTTGTGGTCCCCAGCACCTCAAGGTAGGCCCACAGAACTCCATACACATGACTGATGCCAAAGTCTGACATTAGCATATCAGCCTGGATAAGCTCCGGGGAGCCGAAAGGGTTCCCACCAGAAAAAACCTAGATGCTATCCCCCAGCTCTCCCTCTCTTTTTCTTAGTTAGGATAGCTTTCCCTTTTGAGATTTTGTTCTGAAGTAACATCAAGGAGCTACCGTAAAAGAAAGGTGTACTGTATAATTATGACTAACACAAAAGAATAACAATAAGTACAGAGTAATGTATACTATTATATGTCATATTAAGTTACATTATGAGAGGGTAGGTAGTAAGTGCAATGTTTACAAATGATGCCTTGAGCCAACCAAAGAAGTAAAATGCTGAGACTAGGCAAATAGTTACGAAAGTACAAGCAAAACTGTGAAAAAGAAATTAAGTAATTTCTCAGGCCAAGTAATGATACCTTTAACAGAAGTTTCCGTAGTGGCCAACGTGTCTCCATTTGGTAATATTGCACTAATGTCAAAAGGGGACGAAAGTCATCTAAGGAGAGTACAGTGCGGCACACCATTAAATCCCCATTATTCTGGAAGAATAAGATTAACATAATTATTCTGTGGTACAAGAGACAACAATAATAAGAAAGCTTGACTAAGATGCCATGATATAAATTACAGGGACAAAATATAGAAAATGTGGTCATCAATAAAACTATTAACAGGAAAAACAGCATATAGAAATAAATAAATAAAAAATGGTCATGGGCAAAAGATAAAAATTTCTTGACATGTAAACTAAGAAATAAATTTTTTTCCAAGTTATAATGAATTCTTTTTCAATAATATATTGCATACTATACATAAAGAAATGTATTTTTAAATTTAAGTAAGTTACATATAGAGGTACAATGTATAAAATATTTGAATATAATTTCAATTCTCCTCCAATCAAACTACGATTTTTCTGTAAACCAGAAAGGCTTCTGTAATAGTGCACTGTAAATCTACTTGGATGTTGAGTATATCTGGTTTTATGTTACAAGTACTGTATTGTAAAATGTTGAATGTAATGAAATGACATTCTGTGTAACTCCTCAGTAGACCCCAGTTGCTTGAGGGACAAGTACAGTAAATGAGCCTCCAAAAATGTGCCAGACCCCAGTGACTAGTTCAGCTTGCTGTGTACTAGGATCAGAATGTAGCTTGCTCAAAGAGGCAAGAGGAGCTTAGAGTCAGAGATCCACCCAAAATCTGGAAAACCTACCAGAAGGTTACAAGTTAAATCAGAACTGTTGCACCAAAGCACAGACCTCCACCAGATGGCAGTTCAGATCATCCAGGGTCTATGTTTTACTACCACAAGAAGTGTTCCAACTCTCCATACAAAAAATTAAACAGGGCAAAAACTGGGAGCTACTAAGGAGCTGCACAGAAAGCAGCAGTGCCTCGGAGAAGTGAATGGATTTATCAAAGGGAACAGAGGATTAGGAGAGCAAAGATAAATAAAAAAAAAAGGCTAACCCGTGAGAGAAAGAAACAAGACCAGTGGCGTTACACTCGCCTAAGAGCCACATAACTACAACACAGATGTGAGAAACAGAACAAGGAATGATCAGCCAACATACTAGAGGACCACCAAAATCTTGAGACCCAAGAGGAGCAAATGCAAAAATTGCCAAATAGAAAAGAACATTATAGATGAAAAGGTAGACAGGGCACAAGCCTGGTAATGCCAAAAACTGAAACAGCTAGCAAACACTGCTCCCTGACAAAGCAGGAAAGGACCCCCCCCATGTGCCTAACTGCAGAAAATATAACCCCCACCAAAGAAAAAGAAGAATGGGGCCCACTCTGTGGGAAAGCAGAAACCAGGTAAACCCTAGGAAGGACAAATTCTGAACAAAAATACATAAAAAAAGAGGTCATCCACCTAAAAGCATTTAGGGATGCCTGATCCTAGCAACCGAAGGAAGGAGGCAATCAAACATCAATCTGGATCAGACCAAAAAGTAATGAAATGCCATTTAATGGGTAGTCTCAGTAACTTCCCAGAACATTGGTTCTAGTTCCAGAGACAATCACAAAACTACCAGGCATCTGGGCTTGCACAGGCCTACTGAACACCAGGGCCAAAATCTGGTGGGCTCACAAAGATGAGAGGAGCATAGGGATCTTTCAGAAAGTAAAGGTAAAGCAAAACAAATTATGTATCATGATGAACGAAAGAAAAGATAGACCCAAGGGAAGCAGAAGTTTGCCTACGTCAACAAACCAAGCACTAATATCCCACCACTCTACCAAAACAACCATGAGGAACATGGCAAAGGGCAAAAAAATCTCCTCAGTAGCTCCCAGTACAACAGCTTCTCAGAGGAAAACAGACTTTGGGCTAAAAGAAAAAGTAATAAAGGCACATGAAGATAGTTTGCCTACCCATACGATGAGAAGACTGGAATTCCAGGCCTCATGGAGAGAACCCATTGATTGAAAAAGAGGCCCCAGTGCTACACAGACCCTGCAGGGACAAGGAATATCCAGCAGGCAACAAGCAGCTACCACTGTCAGAGTGCCAAAACCCCAAGTTCATATATTAACAGTAGACATTAGAAAAGAAAGCCATAATAGCAGCACACACCATGTGTTATGCTGATAATGTATACATCAGGCCAGCTGAGTCAAACCAGCTGACAGATAATCTGTGAAAGCCTGGCCTTGAAACAAAGCTCCAATGAAATGTAATTAAAAAAAGAGCAATAGCACTATGGCCATAAGACAGACACAGTATTATGGTACACCCCAAGCTGGACAAAGCATCCACCAAAAGGATAACTATAAAAAAGCAAGGACTCACTTTTGACTTAAAAGGACAAAGAAGACTGAAGATGGAGAGATAACCCAAGGAGGAAAAAGACAAACTTTTCTTGCCGTGAGGAGCATGAAGTTTGCAAGTGTAACTACCAGAAGCCAAAGCCAACAAACAAGCCTTGAAAAAGTAATTCTCTGCTGCAGGGGGACACAAGAAATCAAGAAGAAGACAAAAAGGTTACCCATAAAGGTTTTCAATCTAACCAACACAGAAGGTGCCAGACTAGTTTGTATACCTGGTTGATACCTGGTTGATGGAGTTCTGGGAGTTCTTCTACTCCCCAAGCCCGGCCCGAGGCCAGGCTTAACTTGTGAGAGTTTGGTCCACTAGGCTGTTGCTTCGAGCGGCCCGCAGGGCCACATACCCACCACAGCCCGGTTGGTCCGGCACTCCTTGGAGGAATAAATCTAGTTTCCTCTTGAAGAAGTCCACTGTTGTTCCGGCAATATTTCTTATGCTCGCTGGAAGGGTGTTGAACAACCGTGGACCTCTGAAGTTTATACTGTGTTCTCTGATTGTGCCTTTGGCACCCTTGCTCTTCACTGGTTCTATTCTGCATTTTCTTCCGTATCATTCACTCCAGTACATTGTTATTTTACTGGGTAGATTTGGTACTTGGCCTCCAGTATTTTCCACGTGTATATTATTTGATATCTCTCTCGTCTTCTTTCTAGTGAGTACGTTTGGAGGGCTTTGAGACGATCCCAATAATTTAGGTGCTTTATCGCGTCTATGCGTGCCGTATATGTTCTCTGTATTCCCTCTATTTCAGCAATCTCTCCTGCTCTGAAGGGGAAGTAAGTACTGAGCAGTACTCAAGACGGGACAACACAAGTGACTTGAAGAGTACAACCATTGTGATGGGATCCCTGGATTTGAAAGTTCTCGTAATCCATCAGATCATTTTTCTGGCTGACGCATTATTTGCTTGGTTATGCTCCCTAAACGTTAGGTCGTCAGACATTATTCCAAAATCCTTTACATGCTGTCTCCCTACTATGGGCACATTTGATTGTGTTTTGTACCCTGTATTATATTTAAGGTCCTCATTTTTACCGTACCTGAGTACCTGGAATTTATCACTGTTAAACATCATGTTATTTTCTGATGCCCAGTTGAAAACTTTATTAATATCAGCTTGAAGTTTTTCAATGCCTTCAGCAGAGGTTATTTTCATACTGATTTTTGTGTCGTCTGCAAAGGATGATACGAAGCTGTGACTTGTATTTTTGTCTATATCTGATATGAGAATAAGGAAAAGCAGCGGTGCAAGGACTGTACCCTGAGGTAAAGCGCTTTTAACTGCGCTTGGACTATTTTATATGGTTGACTGTTATTCGCCGAGTCCTGTTTGACAGAAAACTGAGTATCCAGCGTCCTACTTTACCGGTTATTCCCATTGACTTCATTTTGTGTGCTATCACGCCATGGTCACATTTATCGAAAGCCTTTGCGAAGTCCGTGTATATCACATCAGCATTCTGTTTTTCTTCTAATGCCTCAGTGACTTTGTCGTAGTGATCAAGTAGCTGTGAGAGGCACGATCTTCCCGCTCGAAATCCATGTTGGACTGGGTTGTAAAGGTCATTGGTAAAGGAAGTCCCATTGATTCCAGTCCAAGTGAAAAACATCCACCATATGAGCTCCATGATATGGAAAGAGAGCAACAGAAAGAGACAACCAATGATTTCAAGCTGAGGTGAAGAGATCCACCTGACAGCGGCAGAATATGTTGCAGATCCAAATGAACGAGTCCCCATCCATCTATCATTCTGTTGAAATCAGATGAAACAAAGAGAAGTTGTTTGTTAGCCATTAGAAACACTCCAAATGTGAACCACATTGAGGATTAAGCCCAGAGAATCCAGAAATGTGGCTATTTGGACAATACATCCAAAGAGAAAAAGGTCGAGAGTCTCCAGAAGTCTCCTTCTGTTGGACCACTGACATGCCATCCAAGTGAAACTAAAATTGCAGAAGCCTGTGGAAGAGGAATATGCCAAAGTGCTATCCAAACTACTACAAATTCCCTTGATTTGATATGGGCCAACTGCAGACATTAAGACCACAACCCTTAGCTGACAGGGCAAAATATGCAGACAAAAACTCAGCTAAGACCCCACACATTAAACATATCAAACAGAGGAAAGGAAAAAAACAAACATACCATGAAAAGCCTGAAATGTAAAAGGATGAATCAAATTCCTCCATAGGACCCAAAGAGTCTGCAGTACACAGCCTTGAAGGTGGCAAAATGCAGACCTGCAGATATGGTGATGGTACAATGCTTTAGCTAAGTCTGACCCAATGGGAAGACTGCACAGATAAGACAGTTAGAAAGGTGCTGACAGGAGTACGAGAAAACATAATGCCATCCGAGAAGGTATCTCTACTGGGGAAAGGGAAATGCAGTCAACATTAATGAAGGCAACCCTAAACCAACCTAGAGCACAATAAAACTGCTAGGGACATGCAATGTGGGCAACATAAAACAAGCAATAATAAAGCATAACCCCAGACATGACAAATTATCCTATGGATGCAATATCACTTATTTGCAGGTATCAGATGAACTTGCCCCACCCAGATTGGGCGATATGCTTTGCAGATACCAGGCACACAAATGAGTGGTAACAAACAGAAACCCCTAAATGAACCGAGTTGCCATCTGGTTGGCTCGCTACCTACAATTATTTACCTTGTTTCTTACTTTTGTTTTCTTAAGAGCACTGGTTTGTTTTATTTTTCATGTGACTTTTTTGGTCAGTTTAAGTTTTAGGTGGTTTTTAGACCCTACAAAGCTAACTTTTTTTTTTTTTTTTTTTTTTTTTTTTGAGATATATACAAGAGTTGTTACATTCTTGTACAGCCACTAGTACGCGTAGCGTTTCAGGCAGGTCCCTGGAATACGATCCCCGCCGCGAAGAATCGTTGTTACAACCAAGTACACATTTTACTGTTGAGTTAAACAGAGCCTACAGTTAAGGATTTGTGCCCAGTAAATCCTCCCCGGCCAGGATACGAACCCATGACAAAGCGCTCGCAGAACGCCAGGCGAGTGTCTTACCACTACACTACGGAGACTGTAATTGCAAAACTACCTTGCAAAATACACAAAGATTCTGGTCCTGGTTTGCTACAGGCTTACATTAGTCACAAGGCTTGGCACATTTTCGAAGGCTC